>NC_079228.1:36570630-36768130 GCF_029633865.1 Lampris incognitus | reverse complement strand
GAAGAGAAGTGAAGAGAAGAAGAGACAAGAGAGAAGAGAAGAAGAACAAAGAGAAGAGAAGAGAAGAGAAGAAGAGAAGTGACTGGTGTGGGGACTGGGAACTTGTAATGGGCATCTTGACCTTTATAGACTAAATGATTAATCTAAACGATATCGAGATCAATTAATAATAACTATGTAACAGTCAGCCGGGCTCTACTTCACACACTCATCTGACGGGATGCTGTGAGACAGGCAGCTGTCTGTCATCATTTACTCTCCTGTTCACACACTCATATTGTGTGTGTGTGTGTGTGTGTGTGTGTGTGTGTGTGTGTGTGTGTGGCCAGTAGTCCAACATGCCAGCATGACGTCACTGTTATTTAATTTTCTATTCTAAAAATAAAAAAAATGTCTCCCATTTTCTCCCCAACTGTACCCGGCCAATCACCCCACTCCTCCACCCCGCCCCGCCCCGGTCGCTGCTCCACCCCCTCTGCCGGTCCGGGGAGGGCTGCAGACTACCACACGCCTCCTCCCATACATGTGGAGTCACCCACTGCTCCCTTTCACCTGACAGTGAGGAGTCGCCCCGACCGACCAGAGGAGGCGCTAGCGCGGCGACCGGGACACACACCCACATCCGGCTTCCCACCCACGAACACGGCCAATCGTGTCTGTAGGGACGCCCGACCAAGCCGGTGGGCAACACGGGGATTCGAACCGGCGATCCCCGTGTTGGTAGGCAACGGACCAGACCGCCACGCCCACCGGGCCACGCCCACTCTCCCTGCTCAACTGATTTATGAAAAGGACTCAAATTGGGTGACAGCACTGCTCCGCGTCTTCGGTCACGCTCGTCAATATCGTCTCACCTCGAGTCTTGCAGGACTGTTTGCTCATATTTGTTCTATACGTATTGAACAAGTGCTGTGACCTTTGACCCCCAGAAGCTTGTTGTCCTGTGGTGTAAGTCTCTCCAGATAAGAGAATCAGTTCAGAGAATGGCACGCGAAGAGATAAGTCTCATACAGACCTGATGGGACGGAAACACACAACTTCTCTCTCTCTCTCACACACACACACACACACACACACACACACACACACACACACACACACACACACACACACACACACACACACACACACACACACACACAGATGTGAACACACGTTCATACACAACCACACAGCCAACACACACCAGTCCTCATCTTCCAGTGGGACTGTGTGTCTCTCTGATGATAAAAGACTCCTAAACACAATGACCCAGCTGGGATTTCAGCACGGAAAGAACACCTGTTTCTTTTCTTCTGCTGTTTTCGCCCCGTGAGACACACACACACACACACACACACACACACACACACACAGTGAGGGCTGTCTGGACAGCCCAGTTTCCACTGGAAAGGAGAGACGCTGCTTTGGTGTTCTTCTGGTACACACAAACAATACTGCTCTCTCTGACACACACACACACACACACACACACACACACACACACAATGAACTGTATTGACAGTCTAGCCATGACTACTCAGCTCAGTTTACACTGAATCAGAGCAGCACCAGCCAACCACACACACACACACACACACACACACACACACACACACACACACACACACACACACAGACACACACAGACAAGCAGGCAGACAGACACACAGACTGACACACAGACTGACAGACAGAGAGACACACAGACAGGCACAGACTGACAGACAGGCACAGACTGACAGACAGACAGACAGACAGACAGACAGACAGGTGGGCAGACAGAGAGACACACAGACAGACACAGACTGACAGACAGACAGACAGACAGACAGACAGACAGGTGGGCAGACAGAGAGACACACAGACAGGCACAGACTGACAGACAGACAGACAGACAGGTGGGCAGACAGAGAGACACACAGACAGGCACAGACTGACAGACAGACAGACAGGTGGGCAGACAGAGAGACACACAGACAGGCACAGACTGACAGACAGGCAGACTGACAGACAGACAGACTGACAGACAGGTGGGCAGACAGAGAGACACACAGACAGGCACAGACTGACAGACAGACAGACAGCTGGGCAGACAGGCAGACAGCTGGGCAGACTGACAGACAGCTGGGCAGACAGGCAGACAGCTGGGCAGACAGACAGACAGACAGACAGACAGGCAGACAGACTGACAGACAGCTGGGCAGACAGACAGACAGCTGGGCAGACAGACAGACAGCTGGGCAGACAGACAGACAGACAGGTGGGCAGACAGAGAGACGCACAGACAGACAGACAGGCAGACAGCTGGGCAGACAGACAGACAGCTGGGCAGACAGGAAGACAGACAGCTGGGTAGACAGACAGACAGCTGGGCAGACTGACAGACAGCTGGGCAGACAGACAGACAGGAAGACAGCTGGGCAGACAGACAGACAGCTGGGCAGACTGACAGACAGCTGGGCAGACTGACAGACAGCTGGGCAGACAGGAAGACAGACAGCTGGGCAGACAGACAGACAGCTGGGCAGACAGGAAGACAGACAGCTGGGCAGACAGGAAGACAGACAGCTGGGCAGACAGACAGACAGACAGCTGGGCAGACAGGAAGACAGACAGCTGGGCAGACAGGAAGACAGACAGCTGGGCAGACAGGAAGACAGACAGCTGGGCAGACAGACAGACAGCTGGGCAGACAGGAAGACAGACAGCTGGGCAGACAGGAAGACAGACAGCTGGGCAGACAGGAAGACAGACAGCTGGGCAGACAGACAGACAGCTGGGCAGACTGACAGACGGATGGGAACCTTGTGACGTGTGCAGGCCAGGGTAAAGTGCAGGGTGAGGTGTTTATCTCCTCTCTAACCCGAGTTAACAAACGGTCTCACCCAGCGACCACGCGGTGAAGCCCGGCACCTCCGGAGCCGCTGGTCAGATGAGTTCTGTTGGTCGGCTCCAACAACCCACTGAACACCATGAAAACAACTCGACATCCACGCAGCTCAGCACCGTTTAAGCTCGACGAGGTGACCTTTAACCTTACGTGATTATTTTGTTCATTTTGAGGTTTTGGGGGAAGTGTGACGACGCGTGCCACAATGTATCGACACACCAGCAGCGAGCGGTTACCCGGAATCGCCGCAACAGAGTTGTTTCATTGTTGCAAGACCTTTCACAATCACCCAAAAGAAACGGCTACCAAGAAATCAGCCGGAGAAAGGGAGGAGGCCGAGGAGTCTCTGAGGGGCAAGGCAAAAGTGGCAAAACAACAGCCAGCCTTGCTGGATTCAACTGATGAAGTGCGACAACCGAAGGCTCGGGTCACAGAAAAAGACACGACAATCAAAGAGCTTGAAAGAGGAGTAGAAGATGTGGAACAGTAAATAAGGACAGACGACCTCGTGTTATCCGGCCTTGAGCCAACTCACCCCACCTGCATGGGCCACCGCGGGCGAGAAGGCCAAAAGGATGCACACCACGAGGGGAATTGTACTCACACGAGCGGCACGTCATGAAGTTCTTCAATGACAAAGACATTCCTATGGACAATACCAATATAGCTGCTTGTCCCACCATACCCCCCCCCCCAAAAAAACCCCCAACATGCCAAACATCATCATTAGATTTCCACCCATTATCCTGCTCTCAGGGTCCCGGGGATGCTGGAGCCTATCCCAGAAGTCATTGGGCGGCAGGCAGGGAGACACCCTAGATCGGGCGTGGGCAGTCTTATCCAGAAAGGGCCGGCGTGGCTGAAGGTTTTTGTTCCAACCAAGCAGTTACACAACTGATGCCACTAATCAACCAGCAGAGTCTTTGCTGAGGAACTGGATTGGGAGACACAGGCGTGCAACTGCTTGGTTGGAACAAAAACCTTCACCCAAACCGGCCCTTTCTGGATAAGACTGCCCACTCCTGCCCTAGAGCATTAGACCCTATCATTAGATTTGTGATTGGAAAACACAAAGTTGAGGTGCTAAAGCATGCAAAGGAGCCGAAGGGAACAGGGGCGTCAGTAAAGGAGCGCCTCACAAAGAGAAAGGCTGAAATCACAGGACAAGCTAGAATCCTGAGAAAGGGGAAGTGACTTCGGGACACTTGGACAAGGAACTGTAAAGTCATGATAAGACTGAATGGTTCGTGGGGCACCCGGGTAGCGTAGCGGTCTATCCCGTTGCCTACCAACACAGAAGTCACCGGTTTGAATCCCCGTGTTACCTCCAGCTTCGTCAGGCGTCCCTACGGACACAATTGGCCGTGTCTGCAGGTGGGAAGCCAGATGTGGGTACATGTCCTGGTTGTTGCATTAGCGCCTCCTCTGGTCAGTCGGGGGGGGGGATCCTCTCATGTGCTACGTCCCCCTGGTGAAACTCCTCACTGTCAGGTGAAAACAAAGGGCTGGCGACTCCACATGTATGGGAGGAGGCATGTGGTGGTCTGCAGCCCTCCCCGGATCGGCAGAGGGGGGTGGAGCAGCGACCGGGACGGCTCGGAAGAGCGGGGTAATTGGCCGAGTACAATTGAGAAGAAAAAGAGGAGAAAAAAAGCCACAAGAAAAAAATAAAATAAATGAAAATGATGAATATTACGGTAGAGAGCTGGAATAGCGGGGAAATGCCACACTTTTATTTTAGTTGTTGTGAAATACAAGGTGCAGATCCACAGATCCACCGGTACCAGAACATTTACATGAGCTGTGAATATTATTCCGAAGACAAGTTTTGGCGACAGGCATGGGCGCGAGTCCATGAATACGGGGATGGCATCCAGCGCTTCTCCCTGTGCCCCGTCCACAGGGTTCGTGGTTGTGTCAGGGAGGGCAACCGGCGTAACATTTTGCCGAATCGGTATGTGGATTGCCAAGACCATACTGGCTCGGTCGAGGCTCCATCCGGGATCGGTCAAGGCCCGGGACAACAACGACCACCACTGGTGCTGCGTCCTCACATGGTACCGACGGAAACTGTAAACTCCGCTGTGGCGACCCCCTGAGAAACAGGGAATAAGCGGATAGAAGAAGAAGATTCCGAAGACGAGTTCAGCTCCGGCGTGGAAATGGAGGGGTTCTCCGTGATTCACGCGAACAGTAGGAGTCCCTACAGTCACGTCTGCAAAAGTAAAGACCGCCTCCAACAGCTGTGGTGCAGTGGTTTGATAGCAATCTACGAGTGATGATAAAGAAGTGCAGGGTGGATCAGAGGTCTGTGGAACATTCTGGCAGAACAGGGCCAGTAAAAGGAAAGGGGGAGGGCGAGCTGCCCTGCTTGGGCTCTTGATTGTGAAGCTGCTGGTAACATGACAGCTGCTGTTGACGATGCGACGGAGCATCCAGCCGTTGATATGAAGGTTGAAAGATTCAAAAACACCAACGCTCTGCATTTACAGAACACCGGGGTCGTGCATTGATCGATCTGATAAGGAGATTTCGGAATGATACGGAAAAACATAACGACGAGGTGATTTTTGCCTGCGGTGACGTCAATATTGATTAGCGAGTGCAACTTTGATTGATAATATTTTTACAACTTGATTGACGGGAAGATAAAGAGCGGTCTGCTAGTGCTGAGCGGAGCGATCCTTTGCCTGTTTTTACAGTGTCAGAAATTAACAACAAGATCAAATTAAAAGCAAATCGGCAAACGAACAATTTGATCGGAATAAAATCACCGGAAGTGATTCTGGCTCTTCAGGCCGAACTTCTTAATCATGACTGGCAGGAGGGTTTAGGGGATCCTAACGAACCATATGACGCATTTTTGGACACAGTCTTGTCCCTCTGTGACCGACCATGTCCGGTGAAAGAGTATAGACAGGATCCTAAAATGAGGGGGGAACCGTGGTTTACAAAGGGGGTTGGAACAAGTGTGCAAAAAGAAAAATAGGCTCTATAGGGGATTTATCGAACGTCGAACAATGGAAAAGGAGGACAAGTACAAAAGATACAAAGACAGATTAACATTTATTATGCGATCACACAAAAAAAGGCTTATTAATCAGCTGTTGCAAAAAGGTAAAACCAATATTAAAGCTACCTGGGGTGGGCTTAACAACAGGATTCAAAGCTGAATTAAAAAGGATTTTCCAACATATCTGTCCATCCATCCATTATCCAAACCGCTTATCCTGCTGTCAGGGTTGCAGGGATGCTGCAGCCTATCCCAGCAGTCACTGGGCGGCAGGCGGGGAGACACCCTGGACAGGCTGCCAGACCATCACAGGGCCCACACACACACACACACACACACACACTCACGCCTAGGGACAACTTAGTACGACCGATTCACCTGACCTACATGTATTTGGACTGTGGCAGGAAACCGGAGCACCCGGAGGAAACCCACGCAGACACAGGGAGAACACGCAAACTGCAAAAAGAGGGCGACCCAAGATGACCCCCAAGGTTGGACTACCCCAGGGCTCAAACACAGGACCTTCTTTTGAAGAAATTGGAACTCTATGGTATGAGAGGCGTCAGACAACGCTGGTTAAGAAGTCATTTAAATAATAGATTTTAATATTTGAAAATTAAAAACACTGAATCACATTTTAGAAGACTAACTTGTGGTGTTCCACAAGGATCGGTATTGGGACCTAAGTTATTTATAGTTTATTCAAATGATATTTGTACTGTATCTAATATGTTGAAATTTATTACGTTTGCTGACGATACAAATGTATTTTGTTCAGACGACATGAGAGAATCATTGAAAACAGTAGAAAGGGAACTGATAATGCTAAGAAATGGTTTGTTGTTAAATGAGTTATCACCAAATAAAAATAAAACAAAACGTATGGTTTTCAGTGGTGTCAGGGTTAATTGTGAAATAAAACTGAAGGTAAATGGAGTTGAGATTGAAAGAGTATTTGAAACAAAATTCTTGGGGGGGGATTATTGATCATACACTCTGTTGGAAGACACACATGGAATAAATCAAACAGAAATTATCTAAATGTATTTCTGTTCTCTACAAACCAAGGGATCTGTTGAATAAGAAGTATTTGCATATATTGTACCGTCCACTTATAACATATGTTGCACTGTGTTGAGGTTCGGGGAAAGGTTTATAAAACAAATATGGACCCTGTAATTAAACACCAGCCGTTAAGAATAATAAATAGCTTGTTACCGTAAATGTACTGATCCATCATTCAGAGGGCCCTACACCTTATAAGTCTTAGATATTGTGCATTTAAACGCAACGGAGCTCCTTTTCCGAGCCGGAGGTAAAAGCCTTCCCGTTTGCATGAAAGGTTTTCTGAAATTAGGAGAAGGACATTGCAATTTAAGAGGGTCGTGTATCCCCGAGACATGTAAAGTGAGAATGGATGTAAAATACAGATGTGGTTCAGTTTTGGGAGTCAAGCCCATAGCGATGAGGCGAAACCGTCTTGCCCTCTGTTGGGTTTCAAAAACCTTTAAAATGTACAATAACTAAGGATTATAATTTAGAGTGAATATTGTTTTTCTCTTCCGTTGGTCCTGCAGATACATTCTGGGTTGTTTTAAGGACCGTATAGGGCAGGCGATGGCAAGCCCCGGGCCTCAGCCTATTCCTGATTATAACGTATGATTGCATTTTATTGTGTGAACTGGACTTGTGTAAATCTTCACACAACTTGTTGGGTTTTCTTCCTTATAATGGATGACCGAAATAACCCAATTCATCCAGTCGAGCCTTCAGCAGCAGCAGCTGGCCACCGGAGCATCTGCACATAATCTTCATCACCTAAACAGAAAATACTGTGCTGCGTGACGTCAGAGCCGCAGAGCCACACTGGGTCATGTGGGTGGTACACGTTTGTTCTGGCGAGGTTGTAAAATCTGCTCCTCGGGTTTAAAGGGCAGCTGCCCGGCCGCATGCACGACAGACAGCGGGAGACTCGACAACTACGCCTCAACTGACGTCATTCTTATCGGCACGTTTGAGAAGCCAGAGCCGGCGTTTCGTGGCCAAGCATGACCGCCGACGAGAAATCTGACTCGGTGAGATGACGTCAGTTGCACGTGACATGCACACGCGCATACCAGGTACGAGTCCACGGGGAGAGCGAGCTAAGGGGAGGTTAAGGCGTGCAACACTGAACATAACAGGGGGAGGGGGGGGGGCAAATAAATATGAGCCTCAGTCACTGGTTGCTCTGAGGGCACCAACCGCTGGTATGCTCCGACCTTCCAGAGAAGCATCCATGTGCAGCGACACCATCCTGCAGGAGCCACAGCGGCCGGCCTCTTGTTTACTCGGATGCGCTTATGTAATGGAGCTGTCGTCTGCAAATAATGAGAGGGTCCAACCGCCTCCAGCTGCGCCTGCCCGCCGCTATGCGCCCCGACACAGGAGGCACCAGAGGTGGCGGCGAACGTTTCCACCACAGCGGAGCGGTAACACAACGGGGGGGGGGGGGGGGCTGCGCTACACACTACGAGGGGGGGGGGTGGCTTTGTGACGGGGAACACAAGACCGAGTGGCTTTTCCCGTCTGACTCGGGAGTCTCCTTCAGGACTGGTCCCGCACAAAGGTGAACTAACCGGCAGCCACCAAAAACCGTCCCGGGCCCACATCTGAGCGGCTCCACTGCGAGCCCCCCCCGTTAACCCCCCCACCCCCCCAATTTCGACTTCTCGCATCACCATCTTCGCCTACAGGCTGACAAACACCGCCCTGTGTTGTTATTTACACCCGGATAAAGTTGGCCGGCAAGCCCCGGGGGCGACGCGGGCCCAGCCGCTCCCTCCGTGCCCGAAAACAAACCGCCGCGATCCCGGCATCCACACACACGCACACACACACACACGGAGGAGGAGGAGGAGGAGGAACGAGAAGCACCCGGCGGCCGCCCGCCGGGGGATACTTCACCTTTACCGGGTCGGTCTCCGCTACGACGACGTGTTCTCGGCTGGCCAGCGCTGGATTTCGCGTACTGCGTCAGCCCGCACTGGGAGCGAGGCGCGTTGTGAAAAGCGTCCGCTTTCTCAAGACGTTCACCCGGAAAAAAAACCCAAAACAGCCAACAAAGCGCGACGCGTCGGTTTCCGCAAACCCACCTGGATCAGAAAACGGCTTCCGTCGGTTCTCAGGGCCTCGGTCCGTCCATCTGGGGGACTTTACTCCGTGCCGACGGGACCTCATCCCACCGCCGACGCTGCGGAAATCTGGAGAGGCTGGAGAAAGCTGTGACGTCACCGTTGGGGCTGCGTCACCGGAGGCGGACCCCCGCCGCGTGCACGATTACCCCTCCACTCCTGAGAGAGAGAGAGAGAGAGAGAGAGAGAGAGAGAGAGAGAGAGAGAGAGAGAACAACAAAGGTACTTCTCCCATTGGGAGAGAGAAAGGGCCAAGCGGAAGTGTGTTTGACATGGAGCAGTGAGAAAGTAGTCCGTCCATCCATCCATCCATTATCCCGCTTATCCCGCTCTCAGGATCGCGGGAATGCTGGAGCCCGTCCCAGCAGCCACTGGGCGGCAGGCGGGGAGACCCCCTGGACAGGCCGTTCAAAGACGGTTTGACCAGTTCAACTGGATACAACGTTAATTGACGGAATGTGGGTGAAGTGATTCAACGTTCTCTTGATTTTCTCACCTGGGTTACTGAGCACGCGCGAAGGCAGCGAGAACGTATCCAGACACATGACACTAAGTCAGGGAAGCTAAAATCCATGCAGTACCACTACCAGTAACAGCAACGCCACCCTGGCTGTTCCCCAGCTGATTTCTATATTCTGGAAAAATGCTGGTACTGGTAAAGGTTTGGGAAGTATTGCAGTTTTGGTTGAAGATGGGTTGAAAACGTTATATCGTAGTGTGGCGAGCTGGCATGACAGTAGGAAGTAGGAGACAGGGACCTCGTTTTAATGGCAGCTCCCGTGTCCCATATACCGCACGACCCCGGGAGGGCTCTTTTATCCATCCATTATCCAAGCCGCTTATCACAATCGGGGTTGTGGGATGCTGGAGTCTATCCCAGCAGTCACTGGGCGGCAGGCAGGGGGACACCCTGGACAGGCTGCCAGGCCATCACAGGGCCCACACAGTCACACCTAGGGATAAATTAGTACGGCCGAGTCAGCTGACCTACATGTCTTTGGACTCTGGGAGGAAACCCACGCAGACACGGGGAGGACATGCAAACTCCACACAGAGGACGACCTGGGACGACCCCCAAGATTGGACTACCCCCGGGGTTCGAACCCAGGACCTTCTTGCTGTGAGGCGACCGTGCTACCCACTGCGCCCCTGTGCCGCCCTTATGTTCAACACTCTCAGCACGGAAGTAGCCCCTCAGCAGCACTCCTGTCATTCCATTTGCCGTGTTTTGTGCTTTCTCCGTCTCCCAACAACGACCTGCTTTTATCTTGGCCCTAAAATGGTTGCTGAACAACAGCTCTCCCCCGAGGTCACTATTAAAAACATCCGTCTTTGTCATGGTCCTACAGTCCGTCAGTCAGTAAAATGGTCGCCTACCCCGTCTGAGCCGAACCCCCAAACAAACAACGCAATAACCAAAACGTAAACTAAAACTACAATTTAAACATGAACATCAACAGTCCCAGAATCCCTTGTGCCCCCCCCAGTGCAGAACTGCCGACAGAGCGACTGGCCTCTCCGGTCGCTACGTAGCCCCCACCTGAGGGGTCAGTTGTCCTCGACAACCCCATCGCCCAATACATAGTCTCGCAAATGTCCAGGGTGCCGTCGCTGGCGAACAGGCCGCTTGGGGCTCACAGGAAGTGCAACTAGGGGAGGAGCACACTGTATGGGGTGCTACTGTTGCCCCTGGCCCCAACAACGGGCGGAGCAAGGGGGCAGTATGGGGGAGAGTCCGTCCTGGTGCAGCACCACCATGCGCCACTGGCCGGGCTTGCACACCCGGTACACCACCTTAGACAGCCGGCCCACGACCTCATCGGGCCCCTGCTAGTGGCTGCGAAGCTTGGGGGAAACCCCCTTCTTGCAAACAGGACAATACACCCATACCTTGTCCCCTCGCACTAAGGCCCGCCCAAACCACCGCCTGTCACAGGCCTTCTTCTGCAGTTAACAGCAGTCTAGGGTCATGCGTAATGTGAGTAGCTGCCAGACTGTACCGTGGACGGGAGGAGCATCGGGGATGAGGCAGAAACAGGGCAAAAACTCTTTTCCTTTAGAGCCCAAACACAGTTTGTACCTAAACTTACAAAATCACCACAACCTTTAGTTGAACTGCCATCAAACAGCTACAACACGAATTGAAATGGCTCTCCCTCACACCACAGTAAAATAAGTTAATACATACACACATATCGACTTTTGTAGTTCATTATACTATATCAGCTAAAGAGCAAGTAGAGACGTTTACAGGAAACGAGGTGAAGTTGTGCACGAGGTGCGGATGAATCGGCGTTAAATCACCGAGGTGATGGTTTCTCTGTGGACCAGTTATCTGGCATGTGCTTACTTTAAAGGATGCAGGTGTGCAAACCGTGGGGGTCGGTACGGTTCTCTGGGCTTGTTGTGTTGATGTTGCGTTGCTGGACAGAAGAGGTGGCTGCAGCCCGACACGCCGGCCGTGGGTCCGGCTGCACAGACGAACGAAGTGCAGCAAACGGACGTCCTGACAGACCTGCAACGTCTTGACGCACGCTCAGTAATCCAGGCGAGAAGATCAAAGCAGGTAGTCTGTAATTCAGTAATTTCTTCTGGAATAATAAGATTCTTCATTCTAGAAAAGGAGTTTGCTGGAGGTGGCGAGGGGGATACTCTGAGACAAGCACAGCAGCTCGGGGAGTATCTTCTATCAACCCAGTTAGAAATACGTACATGCTACAATAGGATCGTAGTTGGAATCTACGACATGTTTCAACTTGGGAACATTCTGGATTCCCAAATAGCGAAAGTATTTACTGTTCTAAAATAACCAACAGGTATGGGGGGTTTAGACCTCTCCTCCGAGTTAAGGAGCAATCAGGAGGATTTTGAGTGGATGACATATGCCAGCGCCAGGGCGGCACATTGGCGCAGTGGTTAGCATGATCGCGTCACAGCTAGGTCCTGGATTGAGCCACGGGGTAGTCCAACCTTGGGGGTCGCCCCGCCTCTGTGTGGAGTTTGCATGTTCTCCCCGTGTCTACGTGGGTTTCCTCCGGGTGTAGGTCAGGTGAATCGGCCGTACTAAATTGTCCCTAGGTGTGAATGTGTTTGTGTTGGCCTTGTGTTGGCCTGGAGGCCTGTCCAAGGTGTCTCCCCGCCTGCCGCCCAGTGACTCCTGGGACAAGCTCCAGCATCCCCGCCACCCTGAGAGCAGGATAAGCGGTTCGGATAATGACGGATGGATGAACAGTCTGGTCGTGTTGGTGGCGGCCTACTTTAAGCCAAAGTTTGAAAGTGAATGTAAACACTGGTCTTCCGTGGCACTTAAGGTGGCGCTACAGTAAAAGCCTGTTAGACAGAAGTGGAATAATGGTCACGTCCACTTCCTTTGCAAATGAAATTGAACACCATTTATTACAGTCAGTCATCATAGGAAAATAGATTCACATTAGTGGTGGTATCCTCTGAGATAGCTCCGCTCTTCCTCTTCATCTTAGCACAAACCATACATGGAAAATGTCACAAACTGATACGATGACGTACAAAAACACTCAATAAAACCTTTTTTTAAAACAAAGGGGAGAAGAAATTACAAACACATAAAGGTGCATTTTGCTGACTTTTGTCGCTATCAAACCACAGGTTATGTCTGTCTCCATGTTGACACTTTTGTTTTACTGTTTACTGGTTGTTGTTTTCCTGTTTACTTGTTGTTTTCCTGTTTACTGGGTGTTGTTGTTTTACTGTTTACTGGTTGTTGTTTTACTGTTTACTTGTTGTTTTACTGTTTACTGGTTGTTTTACTGTTTACTTGTTGTTTTACTGTTTACTGGTTGTTGTTTTACTGTTTACTTGTTGTTTTACTGTTTACTGGTTGTTGTTGTTCTACTGTTTACTGGTGTTGTTTTACTGTTCACCGGTTGTTGTTGTTGTTATTTTCCTGTTTACTGGTTGTTGTTTTCCTGTTTACTGGTTGTTGTTGTTGTTTTCCTGTTTACTGGTTGTTGTTTTCCTGTTTACTGGTTGTTGTTGTTGTTTTCCTGTTTACTGGTTGTTGTTTTCCTGTTTACTGGTTGTTGTTGTTGTTTTACTGTTTACTGGTTGTTGTTGTTTTCCTGTTTACTGGTTGTTGTTGTTGTTGTTTTCCTGTTTACTGGTGTTGTTTTACTGGTTCAGCTGAGAACCTACAAGCCAACTACAACAACACACACACACACACACACACACACGACAGATTTAACAAGTTGACCAGCATTGAGCCAGCAGTCATTTTCTGCTCATCAAATCAATAATAATAATAATAATAATTAATAATAAAGTGCAAATCAAAAGCCAGCGAATTGTACGTCAAATGTTTAAAGGATGAAACTGCAAATCTTTTCAAACGTTGCATTAATAGTAAAAAATACAACATGTCATCAAGTTATTAATGAGAAATTGCCTCTCAAATAGGAAGGGTTGTTTCTGTTTAGAGAAAGATTAAAACACTCACATGAAAACCATGCAGGAAGCAAACACCACCTTCCAAAACCAAAAACATCCGTTAAAAAAATCATAACAATTACAACGTGATGATATCAATAATAATGAAACTGCACTTAAATGACCTGTACAAAAGCATGGAACAGCAAATACACATCAACAAACACACATTATGATAAATTAACAACAATCTTTCCGTAGATTTCATAAAAACAATGGCAAAGTGACTCGGTTGCAATAGTCTTATTTGCATGGTCTCAACACACATGGCAGCACAGAGCTCAGCATGGCACCGCTCATAACCTGCAGTCATAACCTGCAGTCATAACCTGCATTCATAACCTGCAAGTCATGACCTGCATTCATAACCTGCACTCAGCCTCACCGTCAGTAGGAGGCCTGATAGGGAACGTCTGGAGAATGGTTGCCAGCGGTTACCAGGGAGACGGCGCCATAAAAAGACACAAGTGTTCAGAACGTGATGGTATTTTCTTCTTCTCCTAGCAAATCATTTCTCTCCCTGAAAAAAAATCATCTTTCCGTGACAAACCAGAAGAAAACACCTTACATCTTTGAGGAAAAGGGTTTTCCCATACAACAAAGTTTAAAATCTGCAGTGTCTTTTTGGTAACCGTTGGCAACCACATACCTCAACAGGCCTCGTACACAAAGCAAAGCAAAAAGTTTTGGACTGAGGAAAATCAGTTTGTTTATTTGGCCTGGAATATCACCGCCAGGCGAAATGGTTCCTGTCCAAGCTTCCGGCTCATCGCTCCACAGAA
The DNA here is from genome assembly GCF_029633865.1 of Lampris incognitus. Taxonomy (NCBI): domain Eukaryota; kingdom Metazoa; phylum Chordata; class Actinopteri; order Lampriformes; family Lampridae; genus Lampris; species Lampris incognitus. The sequence goes on along the minus strand of NC_079228.1, from coordinate 36,753,823 downwards.
AGAGGCAAATGGGGGCAGAGTTTGGACGCCGATTCACAAATCTGCCTTTAGTGACTGATGATGTCACGGCAGATGACCTTTAGAACCTCTTCCATGTCAACAGGGGACATCACGGGGGCCCATCATGTACATTTCAGTCATTTTGCAGGGACCCTTATGCAGAGTAACTTATGAGTGCAATGGTAAACCCAGTTCCACTTCCTATGACGCCGGCAACATAGACGGCCACTACTAAAGAGGTCAAAGGTCAGTGGCTGATCGTACAGAAGAGGCAGCAGTGTGGCGGCTAAAGTTCAGTGTGACCAAACTCTGTCAATCAGCTGCCATCTGGGTCATGAGACGGTACCTTGGGCAGGAAACATCTCAGTGGAGTCCTTACTAGCTAGCTTACTAGCTAGGCTACTTTGAAATTGGGATAAGCAGCAACCACCATTACTATCGTCGTCTTTATCATCCTCATCATCAACTCTATAATCACCAGAGCAACCACAGTGCCTGACCAGTATTGGCAAATCTGAGGCCTGACCATCAGTCAAAGACTCAGGATGAACAACTTCACACAAGCCACAAAGTCAATTGACCTTTCGCAAAGTCCCGCCCCCCTTAGTTACTGCTGCTATGCCCGTCAAGCATTTCAGAACTATCCAGGAAGTAGCCGGAAAACACCAAAACATGAAGGAAGAAATCGGCGCATTGTGTGGGTAAAAGTAACAGTAATAATACGTTAGCTGTATTAGCTATCAATAATAGCTAGTAGCTAGCTTAGCTTGGAGCAGGCAGGTATTTTTGTTGATTTTGGGTGGGTTAAGCTGGCCATGGGGTCTGCTATACTGCCAAATCTATTGCCGACATTTCGCTTCTTGCGTTCTGGGTTTCGGGAAGGGAAAGAAAATGACCCCCCCTCCAAACTTTTCACATATCTAGTATCCGGTCTGCAGATCCCATAGGCACACCGTCTCAGCATCTTGCTGTGTGTTTGAAAGCTTGACGGGCCGTTGCTAAGGCAGGGTCGGACAAGCACCGTTCTGGGGCGGTACTTTGCGAAAGGTCAATTCACTTCCACTTCAACCCGTTTCCCCCGAAACTCCCTTCCTCTGTGCAGAAAGCTGACGTGCTGAGGGGGAAGTTATGTGAGAAAAAAAGATAAAAACAGCCATCTAAAACTTCTCAGCGTGTCGTTAATCCTCATTTTTTAGTGGAACGCATGTGAAGACATAGTCCTGTACGCAGGGACACCATTACGTGGTGGTAAATGCTCCCAATTTGTATCTTAGATGTTGTTCCATTGCCTTGCTCAGGGGCACAGGCAGGAGCATAAACCCTAACATGCACGTCTTTTTGATGGTGGGAGGAAACCGGAGCACCCGGAGGAAACCCACGCAGACACGGGGAGAACACGCAAACTCCACACAGAAAGGACCTGGGGCGGCCTGGGGTTCGAACCCGGGACCTTCTTGCTGTGAGGCAACAGTGCTCACCACTGGGCCACCGTGCCGATTAAGGTGATTAAAGTGAAAGTGAATTAACCCCCCTGATGTTCAGTCTGGTGTCGTAACATGAAGCTGTGGCACAACACTGAGTCCACCCCATCCAAGGTCAAGGCACTGTCACCCGATTCCCGATCCTTAAATCTTTGATTATCTGACCCGTTTCTGTTTTTTTTTTTTATTTGAGCAACATGGCTCCACAGTGTTACTGTCCTCTCTCTCTCTCTCTCTCTCTCTCTCTCTCTCTCTCTCTCTCTCTCTCTCTCTCTCTCTCTCTCTCTCTCTCTCTCTCGCTCTCTCTCTCTCTCTCTCTCTCTCTCTCTCTCTCTCGCTCTCTCGCTCCATCAGCATCACATTCACATCACCATTAAACTCAAACACCACTGACAGACTGGGCTGAGCTGCAGGACCAAACAAGGTTGGTCGGGAACATCTCTATCACTGTGTTTTACTCAGAAACATCTACAGAGCCCCTGTCTATTAACCCGCATAAAGCAAATGTAACCGCTCCACCCATGAAAGGGTGGTTTACCACTGACCTCCACACTGAAGCACTGGACAGCCTTATTGGCCCAGGATGGACTTTAGGATGACCTGAAAGGCCAGGATGACAGTCGACAGAGATAGAGCAGGCTCACATGAAGCGATATGTTCACCAGTGGATTCTGAACATGGTGTGGCGGCCTTGTTTGGTCCTCCAATCTGCACTCAACCACCAAGCCCCCTCACAACGACCATCAAGGATCAACAAAAAAATGTAAGGTTCACTTTGATATCACATTTACAGAAATGGAAAAACCGCTCTCCTCCGTTCTACGCATGCCTTCATGCAACAGACAGTCCAATTTGATTGCATCAGTTAGAAACGGGAATTTTCAAGAAGCAGTTTGGTCTGTTTGCAATGACGAAAGTAACAAACTTAAACATTTTTGAAAAGCAGACTTTTAAAGTACTTGGGAGGTGGTGCCACATCTACGTCGTGGCACCACCTCCACATCTTGACGGGGAAAACGTCATACCAAAGTGAAATGTCACCCTTGAACGCTCCTCTACTTTTTTTTTCTTTCCCCCAAAGCCCTCCACATAGTGCCATAGTAATATAATAAAATCTAAATCCCTCTTACTCCATAGTGCGAAACTTTCCACTGAACAATTTCAACTAGGACTACTTCGACCTATGTAACTCTAGCAATAGAAATAAAGCAGACGTCATGTTGTCTGCCCCTGGATGAGTGCACGCATAAAGCATAATCTTCCATCACTCGTATATACCTATATTTGCTCAAAGCATAGCACTCATTACATACAGGTTCTATCTTTTTTAACTTTCACAGTGCAAATTTTATCATCTACATTAGCTTCCTTTAAAAAAGAGCCGAGGCGATGCGTGTAAAGACATAACTTTTGAATTTAGCTCTGTTAAATATTTTAATATGTCACTAATCGTGGATCAGGTTTCTGCATTGGCGAGCCTGCCTATTGAAATACAGCCGATTAGCGTACTAGCGTAACTTAGCAGCTAATAAACTAGCATGCACCCATTGGTTTTTAATGGGAAATGCTTGCGATGATCCAACTCCAGGTTAGCTAAAGGGCAAATGCATTAACTCATCACGCCATGAAGCAACAAGAGCTTGATGAAGAACAATGACAGGCCACCATTCAAAAGTTCAGAGTTTCCCTCCCACCTATCTGGACTTCCCATTGGCAGAGGGAAATGATCAAACACACACACATACACAGACACACACACACACAGAGAAACCCTATAGGATTCAGCATTGCCACACCTCAACATTCGAGTATAGACAAAGGGCGTTTTTACAAATCAGCGTATCTAAATGGGACGAGTAAGAGCAGAGTGATGGGAACACCAACGATGGATGAGCCCCCTGACAGAGACCGACAAGAGTCTGGCAGCGGTGACAGACATTGATCAGCAGTGTGACATACCTGTTCTCTGTCCACTAGGGGGCGAGCCCACAGAACGTGCCATATTTTCTATTAGTAATTTTCAAGCAAGGAAGTTTGTCAAGGTTTGGGGTCAGACAGTGAGTGCAATGCCCCTGGAGCAGGTTCAAGTTCAGTGTCTGGCTCAGGAACACCTCAACAGGTATGGCGGTCTGCGGTTGGGCGAGGACTTGACTAACAACTATAAGCTAACAGCCGCCTCCTTGCTGGTATACTACAGTTTCCATTGAGGTTGAATAATTGCTGTAGTTAATAGGTCAGTGGAGTTTTCTGATATTAAAAGTATAAGGGAAGTTAAAGCCTCTAACTGTGTTGAGTATGCCAAACACTCAAAACCAAATACCATAATGTAGTAATGTTTGAATTAAGCCCTTATTTCCCCCCCCTCTTTGTCTCCACCTCTAATGTGGATTCCTTTTTTGTAAACTGAGCTTGCTAAAAAAAAACAAAAAACTTAAATGTCAAGCTGTTAAGGTTACATGATGGGATTCACCCGCCTGAACCTGAATTCATGCTGCATCTTTCTCTCACATTTCCTCATGGAGGTGGCTCACCAGTGCAATGTTGTAAGATTTGAATACAGTTCTATCATTCTGCTGATCCAGACAGTGTTTCCGGGGAAATTAGGAAGCGTCCGTCCAAGTGTTAGTGCAAATGCCATGACAACAAACATGGAAGCTAAGCTGGCTAGCAAGGTAATGGTCTAAGCTAAATGTCAGTGCTACAGAAGTCAGTTATCCACGCGGTACTCTGACGGTTTATCTGCACTACTCTATGGCTAAGCGCTACGTGGCTCGTCAGTTTGTGCTTTGAATCTTTATTCATTGTGCCTGAGCTGATGCCATTGTTTTAAAAACAAAGGAAACACTTCAACATTATACATTTTGCTTTCAAAACTCTTCAGAACGTTCTCCTGTCTGAAGGGGAACAACTGGAACTTACATTAAACATGAGGTTTGGACAAAACTGCTACTGCCGCTGCAGAGGAAACATCTCAACTCTGTTTTTATTCTTTTCTTTACCAAACTGATCTGATGTGAACTCTCTTCTGGAGTCTTGGACCCTGGAGAGCCAATTGAATCATTCCAGATAACTGTGTCTGTGTGAGAATACGCAGTTTGAGGCTAATTATGTGCTTTTGAACACATGTAAGCGAATGTTACAAATACTTGAATGAAAAAGGAAAAGTAAAAAAAAAAAACAGCACTTATTTTAACCTCCTCATATAAGAGGTGTCTCGGCTTTGCAGAGGTTAAAAGGATTTTGACCCTTTTCTGTAAAGCGTTCTGTGGAGGAGAGACTTAAAAACAAAAATTCTTTGTCCTAGCTGTGACCTCTCTGTCTGTTGTGTTCATGCCAACCCAGACACCATCTGCTGGATGTAACCTGCCTTCTTCTCTGACAAAGACCAGAGGTCACCTAGTCTCCTCGTTCTTTAGAAAAGCTGGCTGTGGCCATAATTGGGGTGGTGTCACCCATCAGCAGTTGCTGTATTTGCTACCTAAAGCCAAAAATCTTCTGGCTTATTGGGCCAACAGAAAGCAACAAGGCTCTGTGGGTGCTAGTAGCGCCAACAGCAACTTAACTCTGACAAAATGGCCGGACATTTTGAGACCACACCCGAGTCGCTACTAACATCTTCTATTGCCCAAGATGGTGTCTCTTGAGGAAAGTTGGGGTCAAACAGTTTAGGGGAGACTAAATAAAATTGTAGACATCTTAACATTTGAAAACAGACCATAACCGGCCGGGCTGTAAAATTACTCACACCTTATAAAAGTTGTAGCCCACTAAGGGAAGAGGCGTGAGTCAGTTTAACACATGATTCTGCTTGGCTAGCCGGCCTTTGTATTTCGATGTTATGTTTCTGACTTTTAAGAGAGGTCACTAATCTTAGTAGGACAAACCTGGTTAAATGAAGGATAAATATTATTCCTTCTTTCATTGCTAGGAGTTAGCAATGCTCTAAATGACATTTTTAATTGGTAATTTGGAGTGTCACGGGTTTCGACAGGGTTCGGGTCAAATGAACCTCAGTGTTAATCTTCAATTCAACTTTTGCAGAAGCTTGTATGTCAACCAGGAACCTCTCTCTCCAGGGTAGTTTCAAAGTCACCAACTTCGATCAGACAGAAGCCCCGCCTCTTTCCTCTCCTCAACCAATGAGATCTATTGCAGACTGCAGCTCAAAACTCTCAGGACAGCGTTAGTAGCCTGTGGTCGATGTCTTTAGCATTTTTTTCAGCATTGAGTGCTGCGAGTTAAAACTATTGGAATATTATTTACCTTTTTAAGCAAAAAATAGCATTTCAAACAAGTTGTCATTTGTCGCCTAGCAAAAGCAGAAGCTAGTGCTTCCTTCCAGTATCAGAGGAGAGAAGCTAGTTTAACCAGAGGATCCTAATGAATATACGGGGTTTCCTCTGCTGTTAGTTCTGTTTTTGCAGACCGGTTTTGTGGGAGGACAGCTTGAACTGTCTACTGAACATCAAAAGAACCCAGTGGCTCCTAAACCCCAGAGAAGAGGTAAATTTATGGAAGAGGAGAGCTCGGGGCAGATTTACCTGCAATTCAAAAAAATCGATGGAATCGATTATGCGTTCACTCTCGGGGCTCTTAGGGATTTTTTGTTTCAAAATTCCAGACATTTCAATGACTTATTTCTTGAGTGAACTTGCAAATTGTGGGCAAACAATATGGTCTCACCCAGACTGTGCTGGCCATCAATCAATCACAAACATTTTCAAGACTTTTTCTAACATTTTCATGGGGTTAACAATCTTTAAATGAGTTTGAAAGATTGTTCCAATATCTATACAATTTTCCCGAACCAATTATGACTGAACGGTCCTTCTCAACTATCTTATCATTAGACGGGCCAACCTTTGCTGGCCAAAAAGGGTTTTTTTTAGACTGGAATTCTGAAGCAACAAATCTTAATGAATAAATTAACAATGAATTGAAGCCAGTTGCTTTTCTTCAGAAGTCAGAACGTTTCTGGGATTCTTTCCCATAATCCCTGTCAAGCCTCCTTAGGGGGAGCATTGTGATAAACTATTCGGGACCTGATTCAGGTAGTATGCCAATCAAAGTCTGATTTTCTCTGTATTTCATTTCTATTTCATCTTTTGTTTTTCCCTTTCTTTCTTTTCGTTTTCTCATTCTGGACTTTTCTGTTTTGTTTCTCCTCTCGGTATCAACACATTGACATCATGGAAGGCTCAATTCTCGATGCCTTGGTTTGACCAGTCTCATTGGGATAGATGAGAACCAGAGAGAGGAAGGAGACCTTGTAAAAATAAAGAGGACAAAATACTGAAGGAAGGCAAACGGAGAGTGAGGAGGGAAGGACATAAGGAAGCAAAGATGGACCGACCCGTGTAAAAGTACTCCCTCAGACCGAGTCACCAACAGTTACAACACAGACGAACATGCAGTTTGGAGAATCACAGCAATATGGTTACTCACTGCCCCTCGCTTAACACTGTCAGTCTCTTTACAAGTGCAACGACAGCCAAAGGAAGGTTAGTCAGTTTGTGGGTTTGGCTTCATTTATCCTCCTCGATTGGCTCTCTACAGCTGCCAATCTGGGATTTCCACCAGTAGATGAGAAGTAGGTGGGGGGGTTGTGGTGGGAGGCGCTTTACCAAAATAGTTAATGCCTGTTGCTGTGGGTAACAGAGTGTGAGAGAGAGAGAGAGAGAGAGAGAGAGAGAGAGAGAGAGAGAGAGAGAGAGAGAGAGAGAGAGAGAGAATAGAGTGATGAAAGGGAAGGATGGTAATGACAGGAAGGAAGAGGTGAGGACTGGGCCTAGTGTCCCTCCCCCTTTGAGAAGGAGCTGTTGCTCTCCCCTTCTCCCGACTCTGCTCCTTTCATAGCTGAGCCACTGGAGGCAGAGGAGGGAGAAGCAGATGGAAATGAGGATGATGATGGTGGAGGAGGAAGAGGTGGCGGTTGGGGGTGTTGATCGTCGTGCAGCTCCACAGGTGTCAGGGTTATCTCCCCCTCCTCCCCCTCCGGGAGAATAGGCAGAGTAGCAGGAGCAGGAAGAGGGAGAGGATTGGCGGGTGGAGGGTGCACTGTCCCAGTGGTAGGAGGTTTTGGTGCTCTCTGGATCACCTCCACCAGGTTACCCTGACCTTGCAAGAGCAGAACAGGCCTGGGCTGGAGGTCAGACTCTGGGTTTTGGCACTGGACCACCACCCCCCGCGTCTCCATACCAACGGACTCGCCGGGGTCCGACACCGCCGGCAGCTGGCCCGTCAACAGCAAGGCCTGCTGTTCTGGGAACAACAACAGATTCTGTGAGGAAGAGGATGACGAAGAAGAGGAGGCCTTCTGGATGACCCCTCCGCTGAGGGAGGTGATAATTGAGGGGTGAGAGGAGGAGGACGAGGAGGGTGGAGGAAGAGGAGTGGCGGGAGGAGGAAGGGCGTCCTCAGGCCGGGGTTTTCTGGGTCGGCCACGTTTGCGTTTCACCGGAGGAGCATTGGAACCCCCGGACCCGCTGCCAGGCGTGCTGACAGACCCCGCCTCCAGTGAGCGCTTGTTGATGTTTCCTCGCACCCTCTGGACGACAGAGGTGGGCGCTGCCGTCGTCACAGTCACTGGGGCGTGGGGCGGAGCTTGGGGAGGCTGAGGCGGGACCACCTTCTCTCTTTCGGCGTACGACAGGCACCCCTGGGGCAGGAACATCACCGGCACTGCCCCGCCTTGCTGCTGGGGCAAAGTCGCCATGGCAATCACCTTTACTCCTCCGCTGCCACCACTGGTGGATGGGCCCCCACTGCCAGAAGCCCCGCCCACACCGGTGGCGTCTTTGGGCGCCAGGGAAGGTGGAGAGGAACGCATGGAGAGCTGGGTCTTGTCAGGTACTGAGCTCCGAGGAAGGATTCTGGGTAAGTGCTTCATGAAAGCCTCCACCTGGTGGCATAAAAATCAGGTTTATCCAGTTTAGTTTACTTACTTTATTTGATATTTTGTTTGATACTTGTTCTGTTCAATACTGTCAGATATAACTCAGTTTTTAAAACATGCTTATGGTGATTGTTCCACCAAGACAAAGTCCTGGTATACACTAACCTGTTTAGCTGTTAATCAGCTTTAACATTGTTCAGTTTATTTGTACATTCACAGACACGCAATTTACGAACAAGAGAAGGAAAGCAAAAACAACTCGAGGACAATTTACCAACTTTATCCTTTTCACAAAGTGCCATAGAGTGCTACAAACGCCTTCCACTCAGATAATTTAAGGTGTGCAGATACCTGGAGATCACGACCCCCAGATGGGCGCAGAGAGGAAGAGGAGGGAGGAGGAGGAACAGCTTCTAGGGAGGAGAGTTTATTTGTTGTCGCTGATTTGTCTCCAGGCGGGAACTTAGACGAGGAAGAAGAGTCTCCACCCTCCTTGTCTCTCTGAAAATTGATACAGGATTATTCATGAGAAAAAAAATCAAGGACTCACGTTATAGTGTTTAAAAAAGGCGTATTCTCAAGTGGCGGCCGTCATTAGGTTTTTTTGGCATCCTATGTCGTATGTTTTTGGTGAGTTTGCGCATGTTTCTTATGCTTGATTGCCTATGATCATCATGAACAAGTGCATTTCACTATTGCTCGGCAGTGATGAGCTTTTAATTATCGCTGCCTTGTGGATTTTGATCGACTTAACTCTCATCTGCAACGGGGGTCACACTTCATTCTCCGAGGACACAGTACACTAAAGACTTCCCGCTGCAATGGAATACACAGAATCAAACCACCAGGCTAACGCTACATCTTCAGTTGCCCGACTTTATTCAAAGGGACTACAACAAAACTCTGATTTGTGATCATTAGAGTGGAGTTAAGGAAGCGGGCAGGGCTGCAGACAACCACATGCCTCCTCCCATACATGTGGAGTCGCCAGCCGCTTCTTTTCACCTGACAGTGAGGAGTTTCGCCATGCTTCGTCACGCTATTCCCCCCAGTTTCCCATCCCCCCCCCGAACAGGTGCCCTGACCGACCAGAGGAGGTGCTATAGTGCAGCGACCAGGACACATACCCACATCTGGCTTCCCACCCGCAGACACGGCCAATTGGGTCTGTAGGGACGCCTGACCAAGCCAGAGGTAACACGGGGATCTAAGCAAATGTTCGATCAAATTTGATAGCAGAGCAATGGTGGCCAATTTACAGAGTGAGCGCATAAATCTGGCAGAACAGTTGACTAGATTAAAACAATCAGGATTTGAAGAATGCACAACCAGGACTATGGAGGATCATGGACCTGAAGGAAATGAAGACAAGGTGGAGATGGTGAAAAAGAACTGCTCATCTTTGCAAGGACTGTCCAGTGTGTCGCTACCGTATTCTTAGTCAAGCCAATATAACATATTTACCCTGTCAGTAACCCAGGGAGCTTGCGAGCGGAGCGTCTCTACTCTAAAATTCATCAAGAGTAGGCTCAGGAGCACTCTATTTCAACAGCACCTGGAGGCTTTTATGCTCATGGCTACTGAGCGAGACGTTTTAATGGCCCTGGACAGTGACCTGGTTACAGACGGCGTTGCTGAGAGAAGTGAGCTGCTGCAGAAATTGCTAATCTAGGGAGGTAGGAAATATGTTTATTTTTTATTTTATTCTATGACCTGCCTACTCACCAGTCTTTTCACCAACACATTTCTTCCTGTGTTATTTCTTTTACTGGTCAGACGGTTCCAGAGATACTTGCCGCCTTGCTGCCAGTGCCATTGTGCCAAAACGTGTTCCTTCTAGCCAGCCTCCTCCTAAGAGCATCACGTTGGCCTTGTTCTATTTTGCTACAGTTATTGTTATAAATATTGTTCTTGTTTACATAAAGTGTGGCGTGGTTTGTGTGGGTGGTGGTGTATCGCTGGGGGGGGGGGGGTCTGAGTCAAAAAGTCCAGGGCAACTTTTCATTCTGCCCCTGCAATCAGCACTTCATCCTGGAGCAGAGATAAGTTGAAAAAGCCTTCCTTTCTCTAAAGATAAACAAGAGCCCTGGTCCTGACAACATCAGTGGCAAATTACTCAAGTCTTGTGCAAAGCAATTAAGTTCTATCTTTTATGACATTTTCAACATGTCTGTAAATCTACAACGTGTACCTAACTGTGGAAGCAGACTCTGGTCACGCCTGTTCCTAAAGGCAACAGCCCCAAAGCTTATAATGACTTCAGGCCGGTCACCCTCACTTCCCTTGCAATGAAAAGTTTTGAAAAGCTTGTGAAGACAGCTTGCAAAGAAAACCGAGCTTGCACTCAACCCTATGCAATTTGCCTACACCAAGAAGGGAATGAAACCCATGCCAGATTGCTATCTATTGATTTTTCTTCAGCCTTTAACAGAGATTATCGTGTCTGGCAACAAAGAGAACTATTATAAATGAACAACTCAAGTCTCGAGCTCTAAAAACCAAGGACCAAGTCCGAAATCTTGGCGTTTTAATAGACTCAGATCTCACGTTCACCAGCCATATCAAAGCAATCACTAAAACAGCCTTCTATAGTCTTAAAAATATAGCCAGAATCAAGGGTCTGGTGTCCCAAAATGACAAGGAGAGGCTCATCCATGCTTTTATTTCCAGTAGAATTGATTACTGTAACGGTCTAAACAGCTGCGGCTTATTCAGAATGCTGCTGCTGGAGTTTTAACCAGGACCGAGAAAACAGCGCATATTAACCCCAGTCCTGAAATCTTTACACCGGCTTCCAGTTAGTTACAGAATAGATTTTAAAGTGCTGCTACTTGTCCACAAATCACTGACTGGTGTAGGCCCAGAATACATCACTGACATGTTTGAAGGGCTCCAAGATCCATGGACTCAGGTCAGTTAGTTCAACCCAGAGTCCAAACCAAACATGGTGAAGCACCATTTAGCTGTTACGCTGCATGCAACTGGAACAAACTACCAGAGGATCTTAGATGTGCCCCAAATATAGCAATTTTTAAATCTAGGTTAAAAAAAAAATTCTTTTTTTTCTTGTGCCTATGACTGAGCATTAAAACCTGTACCTTATTCCTACTGCACTTTAATTCTGGAAGTAGATCTCTGGTCACTCCCGGCGGAGAGGTGACTATGTATTCATTCTATTTAATTTGTACTTTGTATTTTCTTTTTATAGTACCTGTCTTTTAATTATATTAAAAAGAATAATATAATTACTATTTCAAAGGACATTTTCTATACTTTGTACTCTTTTAATTATATTTTATATATGGTTGTTGCTATTTGTTTCTATTTACTCTCTTTTAATCATATCTTATATGGTTGTTCCCTTTCTGTTTTGACTTGTGTGAAGCACACTGAATTGCCCTGTGTACGAAATGTGCTATATAAATAAACTTGCTTGCTTGCTTTAATAATATCCAACCCCACATTTTAGCCATGAGGTTGACAGATCATTCTGAGCTGAGTCACAGTCTGGTGCGTTAGATAATGGCTTTTTTGACAAGCACAACACAAAGGGTGAAGGTGAACAGCCTTTTGTCAGATTCATTCTGTTGTTCTTCTGGCTCACCCCAGGGCCATGTTCTCTCACCTTTACTTTATATTCTGTACACAAACATGTGCCAACGCAAGCATGAGAACAGGGCCATACTGACATTTGCAGATGATTCAGTCATTGTGAGGCTGCTACACGATGACGAGTATAGCCACGGCCCGGTCATTGATGAGTTCCTCAACTGGTGTGACAAATCGCTCTTGGAGCTAAACGTGTCCAAGACAAAGGATGTGACCGTAGAGTTCAGAACTCATGCGTCAATCTATGAGACTAAGATCCTTAAAGACCAGGCTGAGGACTGTGTAGAAAGCTCCAAGTATCTTGAGACAGTCACAGACTCCAAACTGACCTTTGAGACGAATTGTGAGGCAGTGTATAAAAAGGGACGTCAGCATTTGTTTTGTCGCCAAAGTGGTTTACTACATCGAAGCTATTTCTTTTTTACGTTAAACCAACTTCATTCCAAGTCGCTGCCAACTCAGTGATGAATAAGACTGTCAGTCAAACAGATGGGCAGGCAAAAAATGTTCAGTTCAATTGTTTACTAAACAAATGAAATCTTAACAAGTGTAAATATCTTGTATTTGGTACAATAAGTCCAATGTTGAGTAGAATTATTATTATTATTTTGGTCAATTTAATCTTGTTTTAAGAAAACAAGATTAACATTTATCTGAAACAAGATTAAATTGACCAAAATCAAGAAAGGAAAAAAAAATTGAAATAAGCAAAATTATCTGCCAGTGGAATAAGATAATTCAAGATAATTCTACTCAATACTGGACTTATTGTCCCAAATACAAGATATTTTCACTTGATAAGATTGAATTTTTTGCAGTCTAACTGCTCCAAAACCAATTTGGCAATAAAAGAAAAAAAAAAAAAAGAAAAAGCAAGAGCTCCACATCGGGTGTTAAGAGTGTATGTATGTTAATCTATGTTGTGTGTGTGTGTGTGTGTGAGTGTGTGTGTGTGTGTGTAGAAGCACTTTGTCATGACCTTCTTAGGAGTTCTTACACTGATACTATTTTTTTCTTCTTTCCCAATTTTTCTCCCAATTGTACTTGTCCAATTACCCCACTCTTTCGAGCCATTCCGGTTGCTGCTCCACCCCCCCGCTGATGCAGGGAGGGCTGCAGACTACCACATGCTTCCTCTGACACATGTGGAGTCGCCAGCCACTTCTTTTCACCTGACAGTGAGGAGTTTCGCCAGGGGGACGTAGCGCGTGGGAGGGTCACGCTATTCCCCCCAGTTCCCCCTTCGCCCCAAACAGGCGCCTCGACCGACCAGAGGAGGCGTTAGTGCAGCGACCCAGACACGTACCCATATCCGGCTTCCCACCCGCAGACACGGCCTGCTGTTTCTGTGGGGACGCTCCACCAAGTCGGAGGTAACACGGGGATTCGAACCGCGGTCCCCGTGTTGGTAGGAAACGCAATAGACCGCTACGCTACCCGGACGCCCTTGATACTATTTTTGATACGATGATGATACTTGTTTTAATGCATTTTGTGTTGATGTCTTTTGAATCTGTATCGCTGTCATGTTGGTTTTTAACAACAAATTTACCCTCGGGTACTAATGAAACCTTGAACCTTAATTTGCCTGTGAAAAGATGCTGCTTCTTCTGCATGTATCACATCGATCTATATATTTTGTAGCAGTGACTGGAATATTGACTCCTGCCTGTCTACCTGATATCATGTTCCATGGTTTCCCCAGGTGGTCTGTTACTGACTCTGCTCATTTCCAAGTTTTTAAAAGCAGTTTTAAAAAAGCTGTGATTGGACCATCCACTTTTTGGATGGACCCGCCTTTTTTGCAATCATCCTTAATAAGAAGGGCCAGTGACAGTAACAGTGACATCCTGTGGCAGCTAATACAGCTGGAGGGAATGTCCCTCACAGGTCCCGTGTGTGTCTGTAAAGGCGTGTGTTGAATGTTATGTTAAGTAAGTGTTTATCTGGGGATTTCCCAGTGAGCTGTGGTTCATCCAGATGAATGTACCTTCGGGTCAGCACTCGTCTCACTGTCCGCCCCTCCCGCTTTAGAGGAGACAGGGGTCTTCTTTATCACCTTATGGGGCTTAGCTGGACCGCCTGCAGAAGACATGGATGGATAGATGAATGGATGGAAAAGTAGATGGGCAGATAGACAGATAGATAAAAAACCCACATCCACATTCCTTGCACAGTGATACTCAGACATACACACACAATCAAACGGTGCACAAGAAACACACTATAACAAACACAAAATATAAGTGTATGCACACACACACACACACACACACACACACACACACTAATTATATATATATATATATATATATATATATATATATATATATATATATATATATATACATAAACACAGTCTACCATGCACACATATTATGTACACACAGAGACAAATGAAGTATGAAGTGGCAGGCTGGATAGAGGGCCAGAGATTTTTAGCAGTCAGTATCACTGGATGAAGAGAAGGGAGCTGAAATAGAGAGAGAGAGTGGGAGAGAAGGAAAATGAGAAAGAAAATGAAAGAGAAATTACGAGAGACAAAGTGACAAAAAGATAATGAGCACTAGAGAGCAACAGTAACAGGGAAAGAGATAGGCAGGAAAGGGTTTGGCAGTTGTAATGGTGCACGGGGAGAAAGAGCATGCGGAGATGTGGCGAGAGAGAGAGAGAGCGAGAGCGAGAGAGAGAGACGAGGGGGGGCATGGAGAGAGTGAGACAGTCAGAATGGAATGGACATGGCTGCTTTTACTTGACTGCTGTGATCACGTCATCATACAGTCATCTCCACCACACACACCGGTCAATATCTATGGGTACAGTATTGACCTCAACAAGGAGATGCCTTCTTTCCCTTACTCTTTCATTCTGACTCGTGTTTTGACATGACAGTAAAAGACCTTTATTTTCCTTCTCTCTCAGCCCCTATTTCTCCCCCATCCCTCCCTCCATCCTCTTACTCCTGCTCGTCACATTGTCTCACACACACACACACACACACACACACACACACACACACACACACCTGCCAGTGCGGCGGAGGTGACCAGCTCCGCCTGACTGCAGCGGGGGTTGACGATGTGTTCTTGAACCAGGAAGCGGGCAATCTCTACCACCGTGTCAAAAGACCGCTTCAAGATTTTCTGTGCCCAATCACAGATGAGCTCGCATGCTGCCTCGGTCACTTCCTGTTTGTAGGTCTGGACCAGCTCCGTTAGCTCGGACTGCAGTTGATAACACAGAGATTCATTGACTAGTTGAAGGCAGCATTTACTGAAACATTTTGAATGGTACAATTCAAGAGACCCGTAAATATGATTATTATTATTATTATTATTACTGAGAGAATAAAATAGAAACATGTAAAAATATAGGTACTTTTATATCACATACAACAAATAACCTCCAGGACTGAAAGTTAGTCAAAAAATATTAAACTTAACTTTCAGTATCACACACACACACACACACACACACGCACAGGACTCATATTTACCCTTGACACACATTTGTACTCTAGATTAAATACAACTAAACAATACAAATAGATCTGCTACTGGTTCCACCACTGTGTTTCTATTCTATTCATAATCTATGCACATTTCCAATATATTTTTATTTGCTCATCTAAAGCACACTCCATTATGTTGTTATGATATCATTATTTACTATAAAATAAAAATGAAATAAAGTTAGACTGACCGATTGTTTCATTGATTGATTAATAAATTGATTGATAAAGCCATTGATTCCAGCCTGTCCTTTCTATGGCTCTGCTGAGTTGTCAATATGTGTTTAGGTAGGGTTGGGCCGATGTGAACATTTTCAACCCGGTTTGATATTAAGCCAAACACCGAACCGAGCCGGTATTACGGAATTTCACCACTAGGTGTCGCACTTGACTCAGCAGCCGCTCCATGAGACCGAATAAGCGTGTAGCGACTCCAGTCCAGCTGGTGGCGGTAATGCACACCTATACTGGTTTGTTAGCCGCTAATAAACACCGAATAAGAAGTGTAACTTTTACAAGTTGTTGTTCGGTTCACCGCTTTTGTCGGCTTCGACAAAAGCGCTAGGATTCTAGGAAGACCCGCCCCTACTCTGCGTCTGATTGGCTAACTTTAACCCTAACCCCGCCCTAACCCTAACCTACCCAACCAACGGAGGCAACGAGTACTTGCGCATGCTCAGTGGACCGTTCTCTGCGTCGACGCGAACTAGCCTCTACTATTTAAAAATGCCGGGTGACATCCTATGAGCGCATTGATGACGCAGTGACGAAAACTGACGCAGTGACGCGTTTCTCTGACCAATCAGAGGTCTGCATTGATTTCGGTACCCGCTCCTGTTTTTTTGGAACCTCAACAAGGGCGGTACCAGACACGTGGTAACACTTACCAAAATGCCGGTACTTTCCAGTAATGGGAAAAAAAGGGCGAGTCGAGTCGAGCCGGTACCATGTAGTGGAAAATGGGTATACCTGC
Organism: Lampris incognitus; assembly: GCF_029633865.1. Lineage (NCBI taxonomy): Eukaryota > Metazoa > Chordata > Actinopteri > Lampriformes > Lampridae > Lampris > Lampris incognitus. Next base: position 36,737,354 of record NC_079228.1, on the reverse strand, counting down.
AATGATCCACACTTCCGGATCCCACCGCTGCCACCAAGGTAACCGGTTAATTTCTTGCCCGGTGCGGGATTCGATACGAGGTGTACTGCACCACAAGGCGACATCACTAACCGCTCGGCTAAAGTGTCAGACCCGTTAACTAGGGACTAACGTGTGTTATTAGTAGTTCACACAAACAATAATAACATTCCAGGGAGCTAAACGTGGAATAAAATCTACAAGATCTGTAAATCATTAATAAAATTGTAGCAAAATCAGGGGCAACGCGGGAACCGCCGCAGCCGTGACGCGAACCCGGATCTCCCGCACCGTGGGCGACAACGTTAACCAGTCGACTAAAGGGTCCGACCCCTCTGTCCTTTACTGTGAGGCCATGGAACCAGCATATAAAAGAAAAACTCAGGAGACTCAGTAAAAGACTGGTAAAAGCGATAGGGGCCGATGGGACTGACAGAAAAGGAGTTTAGTTTATGGAGAGGGTGAATTCTCTGTTGCGCCCACTTCACAAAAACCTCAGCGCTCCCACCAAATTTAAGGTGATCGTCGATAATAGCAACCAAAACCCAGCCACTGGGGATGCACAAGTCAGTCCCAAGCCCGGATAAGTGGGGAGGGTTGCCTCAGGAAGGGCATCCGGCGGAGTTGAAGATGCTAAAATTTTCACTAGGAGTGACAAAGAAGGACAGGATTAGGAACGATTATATTTGAGGGACAGCTCAGGCTGGACAGTTTGGAGACAACGCAAGGGAGGCAAGATTGAGATGGTTTGGACATGTGTGGAGGAGAGATGCTGGGTATATTGGCAGAAGGATGCTGAATATGGAGCTGCCAGGGAAGAGGAAGACCAACGAGGAGGTATATGGATGTGGTGAGGGAGGACATGTGGGTGGTTGGCGTGACAGAGGAAGATGCAGAGGACAGGAAGAGATGGAAATGGTTATATAATCCGCTGTGGCAACCCCTAACAGGAACAGCCGAAAGTAGTAGTCGTAGTAGTAGTAGTAGTAGTAGTAGCAGATCGATAATAGCAACCAAATGTTTGTATGATGTAACCATTTCCACACTTTCATTATGTATGATGCACTCTTCACTGCATCTCTGTTACATATAAAATCAGTAATCAGTTCCATGGTTTTAGAAACATTCAAGTCCAAGAAGTTGTTATCACACCAAGAAATAAAATCAGTGAGAGCATCCTCGTGGACTGATCCTGAACCTCGGAGAAGGGTTAGCAACGCGGTGTCATCAGAAAATTGGACCAAATAGGTACCCTCCTGAGTGCTCCTGCATCCAGCAGTGTACATAACAAAAATTAAGGGCGAAAGGACACGTCCTTGTGGTGAGCCTGTGGACATAGCTACAGAGTTTGAGAGACAGCCATTTACAGACATCCTCTGCTCACTGTCAGTCAAGAAGACCAGAATCCATAATACAAACAGGTGAGGTAAATTAAAATCACATAGAAACATATCTATTAGAGGATGTGCTACGTCGTATTGAATGCCAATAAAAAGTCAGCAAACAAAAGCCTGGCATGGGCTTATGGCTTTACTAAGTGCTTATATAGGTTATTGAGTATAAAAAGCTTTGCATCCTCCACACCTCTCCCTGCCTGGTAAGCAAATTTCAGTGGATCAAGTTTTCCATCCACAGTTAACAAAACAAGGTTTTTAACTATTTTCTCAAACATTTTCATTATCAGACGGCACGGTGGCGCAGTGGTTAGCACGGTCGCCTCACAGCAAGAAGGTCCTGGGTTCGAGCCCTGGAGTAGTCCAACCTTGGGGGTCGTCCTCTGTGTGGAGTTTGCATATTCTCCCCGTGTCTGTGTGGGTTTGCTCCTGTTTCCTCCCACAGTCCAAAGACATGTAGGTCAGGTGAATCAGCCGTACTAAATTGTCCCTAGGTATGAATGTGTATGTCAGCCCTGTGATGGCCTGGCGGCCTGTCCAGGGTGTCTCCCTGCCTGCCGCCCAATGACTGCTGGAATAGGCTCCAGCATCCCTGAGAGCAGGAAAAGCAGTTAAGATAGTGGATGGATTTTCATTATCAATGATTTTAGCGCGAATGGTCTAAAATCATGAAGTTTCCTATGATGGCTGTTCTTGAGGACAGCAGAGTTTTTCCAGATAGTGGGAATTTGGTTACAGTGACATCTGGAAGATATGGTGGAGGCCACCGCTAAGCTGGTCAGCGCAGATTGGCAATGTGCGTCCACAGATGTGATCTGGACCAGGGGCCTTCCTGATGTTTACCCATTTTAAAAGCTCTCTGACACATTCCGGACTGACGACAACATCAGTCAGAAGAGAGAGACTCTCTAAGGAGAGAGACGTTTTCAGAAAATTCTTGTTTTTCAAAGCGGAAATACAAGTCATTAAAAATATTCGGGAGATTAGTATTGTTTATTCCCACAACTTCAAGAGTGTTCCTGTCACTGTTTCTCTGAGTGATTGAGAACACAGATTGGATTCCCCTCCAAGCTGGCCGCAGATCACCGCTGCTGTACTTGTGTTCCATCCTATCCTTATACATTCTTTTAGCTCTTATCTCATTCCTTACTTCTTTGGTCATTTCCTTCTTTTCCTGGCTATTCCCTGTATAAAAATGCTTTTGTTCTTGTTTACGACATTTCTAAGTTCTTTAGTAAGCCATGGTTTGTTATTAGGGAAAACTGTTTTCCAGGGAATATTGGAGTCCACGCAGAAGGATATGTAGGAAGAAACACTCAGTGCCACTTCATGTAAGTCAGAGCATGAGCTATAGAAGACATCCCAATCTGTACAATCAACGCAAGCTTGTAAGAAGGCAATGCTGTTTTCCATCCAGCATTTAACCATTTTTACTATTTGCTCTCATCGTTTACAGACAGGCTTGTAGATCGGCAGAAGAAGTACACTATTGTGGTAGGCAGTGTTGTAGTACTCGAGTCCAGGACTCGGACTCGAGTCCGACTCGAGTCCTGATTTTCATGACTCGTGACTCGACTTGGACTTGAGCACTGATGACTCGGACTTGGACTCGGACTCGCGAATTTACTGCATTCGGACTCGGAAGTTGGAGACCCGGACTCTGACTTTTTAATTGATAAAGACTGTTTTTGTTAGATTTTTTTTAAATAATAGGCTCTATTAAAATATATTGATAGCTATATTAATACTGTAACATTATTCAGTTTCGTGTAAGGGCAGGCACGTGTGTTCCACCTACATGTGGATTCACGTGGCGTGCATACCGTCATGTTCAGTAGCGCCAAGATGCCTAAAGAGACGCCCCGAATTGTGCTCTTTGCTTACACAGATTTTACAACAAATTCCAGCAAGATCACTGCTAGATGTTCGATATGTAAACGAACTATTGAGGAGAAGACCGGGACAACCTCAAACTTCAACAGACATCTGTCAAGGATACACCCAGAAAAGTAAGTGATATGCAGTCAGTTGACGATATGGTTGGTGATCAGTTAACGTTAGCTAGCTAGCTAGCTATCTAGCTACGGTAACAATAGCCTCTGAAGTAACTCAACCACTGGTCCAAGATGTTGGGTTAGGTGGTGTGGCGGGTATACCATATCACTAGAACCGTTGGGTTCGGTGGTGTGGCGGTATATCATATCACTAGAACCAAGTGAGATTGTATAGGTAAGTTAAGTAACGTTACTGTTAGAGTGCTAATGCAGCATTGCACAGAAAAGTCACAGTACGGTTCGCTTTCGGTACGAGCGTGCCATCCATCTCACTAATGAGTTGGTAAGTAACACGCAGCGTCTTCGTGTTATAGGGAAATTAAAACTGATTTTTCTTATTTATCATTTAGCTAATTACCAAGTATCATACACTTAACAGAAAAACACACCACTCTGAACTACCGTGTTAGCATTAATCTTAGCTAGCAATAACAAATCTGCACATGGCAGGTCTCCGCCATGAATATTCTCCAAGTGCGGAGAAGGAAGAAGTCTAGCCTATATGCATCCACAAATAATGTTGATAAAATGTGCACAACTTTACAATGCAAATAAAAATAATTGTAGGCTATTACTCGCTAAATGGACTAATTGAAGAAAGCTAATGTGGATGCCGCCACTGGTTTTCTTGAGAGCTGGAGACGGTACGAGATTTGACGGATGTGGCATTTCCCCCCCGATGTACCGAAAACTACCGAACCGTATGGTGATTGGTGACACCGCATAGGCTACTGTAAATATGGGGATATTTTTCTTTGCATATATGCAGCATTGGCTGTGCCAAATTCTAAAAATAGACACGCGCAACGTAGCTTTTACCAGTACTATGAACTGGCTCTGTCTTCTAACAAAATCACATCCTCCCTGACCCATACAGAATAAACATACAGACTCACGGAGGATAGAGAGTTAAAGCTCAGCTAGGTAGCATGTAACATACTTAAATCAATAATTAAATGACTGGGTTTTGCTAATTAATCCCTGTCCTGTTAGTCTCATAAATTATGTATCTTTTCTCATATTTTTCATTTATCCAGCTAGCTTACATTAGTTAATCTACTAATATGGTAATGTTAGTTATATAGATAACTAAATATGTAACTTAACTGGTTATGGTTCAAACAACTATGTGTATAATGTGTAACATTTGTATTGTTATTGCATATTGTTATAGCTATAACGTTACACATTTTTTGCTGTGAGAAAGATTACTTGAAACAGTTTGGCATCAGCAAGCTAAAGTGTGTATCCTATCTTCCCCTAGGTTCCAAGAATACCGTGCCTCCACTGCTTCAGATGTGATGCCAGCTGCTTCAGGTCAGAAGACTATCACATCATTTTTAAATGATGGACAGCAAAGGATGTACGACCTCAAACATCCACGTCAGAAGGCTATAAGGGGTGCCTTTGTAAAAGATCTAATCATTAAGTGCTGCTTGCCACTCTCCATCGTTGACAACAAGGACTTCAAGCACTTGCTGCATGTCCTGGACCCTCAGTACCGGTCCATAGCAAGATCCACAATTTCCTCTGTGACCATTCCAGGAATGGTGGAAGTCAAGAAAGAACAGATAAAGAGCCAGCTGGCAGAAGCATCGAGTGTTGCTGTTACCACAGACATTTGGAGTGATCGAAAGATGCGGTCATTCCTTGAAGTGACAGCACACACAGTGGCAATGGATAAAAAAAAACAGGAACTCAGCCTTCAGTCATATCTTCTTTCCTGCAAAAGAGTGCATGGGAAACACTCAGGAGAGAAGATTGCAATGATGTTTGAATGCTGTGCTGAAGAATACCTGATTAAGGACAAGATCAACTTTGTCATAACTGACAATGCATCCAACATAAGAAAAGCTTTCCAGGCCAGCTTTCCCCTAGAGGATCCTTGTGATGCTGAAGCTCATGATCCCAGCTCATTTGAGGAGGATGATGAAATATGGCAAGACCTGATGCCAGAAGATCAACAGACAGTCAATGACACTTTGGCTGAGAACTGTAAGATGCAGAGACTATCATGCTTCACACATTCACTGCAGTTGGTCATAAAAGATGGTCTGAAAGACAACAGTGGGCTGTCAAGCACCCTAGCAAAGCTATCCCGTGCAGCCAACCTCCTCCACAGTGGCACCTCGTTTAAAGACTGCTTTGAAGCGTGTTTTGGTGATGCAACAATTCCAACAGCGAATGCCACACGATGGAATTCCACTCTGAAGAAGGTGAAGGCTTATGTGCATTTAGACATGCAAAAGCTGTCCAGTGTGTTGGAATCAGAGGGGCGCAAAAGCCTTATCTTATCCCCGCGAGAGTATGCTCAGCTTAAAGAACTGATCGAAGTTCTTGATCCGTTCTTAGAGGCAACCAACCTAACTCAGGGTGAGACTACTGTCACCGTCAGTGTGATTGTGCCCTGTGTCCTCACTCTGCGCTGTCACCTGCAGGAAATAAGAGGAAAAGCCAGATACTGTGGGCCTCTGGTGAGAGCTCTGGAGAGCTCCTTGAAAACAAGGTTTGCAGAGGTTTTCAGTGCAGTCAAGATACCAGGATGTGAGCCGGCTGAAGGAAGAGGCCCCACCAAATTTCCTTTCACCAATGCCTACTTCATAGCATCTGTGCTGGACCCAGCATTTGGCTTCCAGTGGCTAGAACATGATGTGCAGCTGGGCAGTGACATCAAAGATGTGCTGAAGACTGAGATCAAAGGTGAGAAATGTTTTGATTAACGTGAGTTAAGTGATTAACTATTTGATTGTTGTGATGTTTATATCATTGAAGGTGTTACAATAAAGCACATAGGCGTGTCATTTGTCATGTAGGCCTAGTCAATAACATATTTGTAATGAGTCCCCCATGCCCCCTCTCATTTCAGAGTATATAAAGGCAGAGGGTGACAAGCAAGCGGTATCAACAGCAGATGCAGCGGAAGCAACAGGACCAGGGGAAGGTGAACTTTCAGAGTCTCCTCCTGAGAAGCAGTTGAGAATGTTCTCCCACTATAGGAGGACTCCCTCCTCCACTGAGAAGAAGCCGTCTGGCCAGGCTCAGTTGACTGCATACCTCAACTTGATCGCTGAGCAGGACTCTGACTCAGTCCCGTGCCTCAGGTTTTCGCAGCAAAACAAATCCAAATTCCCTACCCTCTATCAGATTGCCACACAGGTATTCTCTATCCCTGCCTCCAGCGCGCCCATTGAAAGGGTATTTAGTCACGGAGGCATTTTGATGAGGCCTCACCGTGCAAGGTTGAGTAGTTCCATGCTGTCAGATCTTATGTTTTTGAAATGCAACGTGTATGCTTAAAACTAGTGCCACCAGCCTTTTGTTCCTAACTATTCCTGAGAGACAATGTCTTTTGACTAGTTTTTATGAATGTATTGTATGCTGTGGAACTTACTTCTGTATACTGTTTCCACCATTTGCTAATATCATGCTATTCACAGCTATCAAATGTGTTTTGAAGCACATCCAGTGTTCAGAATGTCAAAGAAATTCAGACCGTTCTAAAAATGTGTGTGTGCGCGCATGCTTGCGCGTGCATGTGTGCGAGTGTGTGGGTGTGCATTTGTTTGGCTATCGTGTCCCAAAGTAAATAAACTCCCTTTGAAATGGTGACAGCTGTGTCATTTTTGTTTAATGTAGACCTTTTTTATTTGTATGTCAGATCTTTGACTGTCCGCGAGTGGATCACTGGAGCCATCTTGGAACTCGACTCAGACTCAACCTTGATGACTCGGACTCGGACTAGGGTAATAGGGACTTGACTCGGACTCAGGTAATGGGGACTCGACTCGACTTTTCTTTGGTGACTCGGACTTGGACTTGGACTCGAACACTGGGGACTCGAGACTCGACTCGGACTCGAGGTTTAGTGACTCGACTACAACACTGGTGGTAGGATGCTCCAAAGGGAGGCCGAGGCAGTGAGTCATAGCACAGGTCAGTACTGGAGTTCTTCTCAGTAGTTGTACAGGAGACATACTGTTCATGTGTTTTCAGTGAATTATGTACCTGGCAGTGATTGAAATCTCCTAAAATACATTTTGGAGCATTGGGTGAAAGAGCGTCGAGTCAGCTGGTCACCTCCGTGATCAGCTGACTGGATGAAGAGATGTTTGCCCACGGATGAATGTAAACAGGGTGAAGAAGAGCTGGGGAAACTCCCTCGGCAGGTAGAAGGGGCGAAGTGAGATGGATAGCAGCTCAAGGTCGGGGGTGCAAATTTTCTCCTGGACCGCGACAATGTTACAGTACCTCTCACAATGTAAAAGCATACACTGCCTCTGGTGGATTTGGTTGTACTGAGAGGCGACCGGTCCATTCGAACAGGGCACCCAAAGCCGCTGATGTGTAGGTCCCCGTTGCAATCCGCATCTCCCAGCCACGTCTCGGTAAAAGCCAGCGGGCATGTTTCTCTAAAATCACGCTCACATCTGGCAGGGGTCCCAAGTTCATCTATCTTGCTGCAAATGGACTGTACATTGGCGAGAAGAATAGGCGGGAGCGGTGGGAGTCGGCATCTGTCGCTTAGTCCACATTTCCCAAGTTTGCGTTGAACACTTCCCCTCCTCCCTCTCTTCCTCTGGTGCTTTTGGACAATGTTCTGCTTACTGCAGCATTTAAGCTACTACTTCATAGCGATCGAGGAATTTATAAAAGATTGTCACTTCCTGCCAGTGGTCGAAGGGCAAGGAGCAAAAAGTCCAAAGTGCAGCGAAGACCTCAAGTAGACTCCCTTCATGATTAGAAACACTTTTATATGAGCTCCAAGACGATACTGGGGGGGATAGCGTGATCCTCCCACGCACTATGTCCCCCTGGTGAAACTCCTCACTGTCAGGTGAAAAGAAGCAGCTGGCGACTCCACATGTATTGGAGGCACGTTGCGATTAACAGTAGACTAACACTGAGCAAAGACAAACATTCAGCAAACAAAGCAAACAAGCTGCTCCCGGGTCGCACAGGTAGTGTAAGTGCCCCACAGTTCCACTGCACGGTACCGGCTTGATTCGACTCAACAAACTGCGCACGGCCTGTCAGAAAACAGAGACTCCGTTCTGTCTATAAACATAATGTTATGTTAATCACGTTGTCATATTGCTTATTACTAATGCAATACAAGTTGGATTTAGCCCTGTGACGCCGTCGGAACAGGTTGTTGATGTACGCTACTTTTTGATTTGCCAGAATGTCCCATAATGACAGATGCCGGTTCAGTCGGTTTGCATAAAACCAAACCGGTTTAAGCTTGTACATCGAACCGGACCGACAAAACAGAAACCAACCCAACTCTTGGTTTGGGACCTACCGGGTCATTCTTCAGGTCCAGGCTGGGCAGCAAGGGCATGTTGAGGACCGTCTTTCTTCGGATCCCGCTGTAACAGTATGTGACCACTGACCAGGTCAAGGAACTCAACCGGACATGTTTCCTTTTTACTTGATCTTTCCGCTCTCTTGTAATAACCTCCTCACTGATGCATGTGACAGAACAGTAGTCTTTTTTCCCCTTGCTTTTTCTCCCCAGTTGTACTTGGCCAATTACCCTATTTTCCGAGCCATCCTGGTCACTGCTCCACCCCCTTCTGCCAAGCTAGGGAGGGCTGCAGACTACCACATGCCTCCTACGATACATGTGAAGCTGCCAGTCGCTTCTTTTCACCTGACAGTGAGGAGTTTCACCAGGGGGACGTAGCACGTGGGAGGATCATGCTATTCCCCCGAGTTCCCCCTCTCCCTGAACAGGCGTCCCAACCGACCAGAGGAGGCGCTAGTGCAGCGACCAGGACACGTACCCACATTCGGTTTCCCACCCACAGACACGGCCACTTGTGTCTGTAGGGACGCCCAACCAAGCTGGAGGTAACATGGGGGTTCGAACTCGCGATCCCTGTGTTGGTAGGCATGGAATAGACTGCCATGCCATCCGGATGCCCAGAAGAGTAGACTTTTTAGTTCAGCTTTAAATTCTAAAATTTGGATGTCAGTAAATTAGCATTTTGGAGCCACGGGTTCACAAGCTTTTTCTCTACGGAAAGAATATATGGGTTTCTAAATGCATGTTTCAAATGTCTGCAGTCAACACAACCTTACAAAATGCGGACATTTTGTTATGTGAAATGAAATAGCAGTAAAAGAATAGAAAAAAAACCCTTAATTTTGTTAATTCTGAAGGATTTGCTGCACGTAGTTTAGAGAAACAAGTTTTTAACAAATGGCCTTCACACTGCAACACTGGTCACAGCTGAGCCAACATTAGTTGTCCACCCACGTCACAGTACAAATGCTCCAAAACTTGTACGTACAGAAATAAAATGTACAAATCTGTGCTTGTGCCGACCACCGCCGTCATCTCAGCTGTTTAACCAAAACCCCGATCCATTTTCCATCAGAGAGAGCCCAAGAGGCCCATAATGGACCTAACTCTTGGACTGGCATCCCCCCCCACCAAAAAAAAACCCCCGCCATATTTTAACCACTTTATTACTCCTATTGTAAGCAGCAGATGAGCCGTGTAGCGTCTTTAAACGACTATCCATGTCAAAGGATATTTGGACTGGCCGCGGCCCCCAAGACGCCTGGCCTTGATGTTAGGGAAGATGTCTCTGATGATCTTGCCAAAGTTGGCGGCGCTGAGAGGTCGGTGTTGAAGGTTCTCACAGTAGCGTCTGAAATAAGAGGAAGAGGACAAATAAGAAGAAGTAGAACACAAACAGTGCTTTTCAAAAACATAAACACTCCGACACAATTCAAGTATTTTCAATAAACACTAGTGAGATTAACAGGACAGAATGTCAGTTATAGGGGCGTCTGGGTAGCTTGGAGGTCTATTCTGTTGCATACCAACACGGGGATCGCCGGTTCGAATCCCTGTGTTACCTCCGGCTTGGTTGGGCGTCCCTACAGACACAATTGGCTGTGTCTGCGGGTGGGAAGCCGGATGTGTATGTGTCCTGGTCACTGCACTAGCACCTCCTCTGGTCGGTTGGGGGCTCCTGTTCGGGGGGGGGGGGGAAGGGAACTGGGGGGAATAGCGTGATCCTCCCACGCACTACGTCCCCCTGGTGAAACTCCTCACTGTCAGGTGAAAAGAAGCAGCTGGCGACTCCACATGTATTGGAGGAGACATGTGGTAGTCTGCAGCCCTCCCCGGATCGGCGGAGGGGGTGGAGCAGCGACAGGGACGGCTCGGACGAGTGCGGTAATTGGCCAAGTACAATTGGGGGGAGAACGTGGGGGGTAACATGTTGAGAAATGGCCTGACACTAAACTTAATGTGGCAGTGTCACAGACACCCCCTCAGCCGGAGGCTGAACCCCGAAGTAGAGTTTCAAACTGTCCACAGTGTCAGTTTTCTTCTTTTGGTCATTCCACTGTACTAGGTAGTTGATGGGGCCTGACCTTCTCAACACAGTTGCTGGACCCGACCACTTAGGCGCAAGCTTGGATGAGAAACTCTCAGATGCTTTTGAGAGTGGGTGAGTACGGACCCAGACCAAGTCTCCCGGCAGGGGTCGTGCACCCCTCCTGTGGGCATTATTATACCTGGCTTGTCTGGCCTGACACACGCCAACTTTCTTTTTGACTTCTTCAGTCATTTGTTTTTGTCTCTTCTAGGAGTTTGTATGGAGATTGCTGAGGGGAGGGCGGCATCCCGATCAACCGCTCCAGTGGACCTTTGAGGGATCTTCTGTCTGTAGTTTCATGATGGGCAGCACTGATGGCAAAACAGAATTCCCTGATCCACTGATCCCAATTCGTATGCTGGTCCCCAGCGTAAGAAACGATGGTTTTAATGGTGTGGCTGGACCGTTCTGTGAAGTTGGCTAGGGGGTGGTAGCTTGTGGTGAACTTCGGTGTCGCTCCTCAGGTCTTACAGAGGTTAGCCATCTCATGACCAGGGAAGTGAGGCGCCCGATCTGACACCGACTCATGAGGGACATCAAACCGGGTGAACATTTCATCCTTCAAGATGGACCCGATGCGATGAGCTTTGCCGTCCTTTAGGGGGAACATCTCAAACCACGTTATGAAATATTACAAAGGAAAATACATATATCTATCATTTCTCATAGACAGCAAAACCCAGTATATTTGTGACCTTCATAATGGTTGAGAAATGGCCCGACACTACACTTAATGTGGCAGTGTCACAAGGTAAAAACTAATCCTAGGAAAGTCTGTGTGTGAAAATGTGTTCTCGGTATGTGTGTGCGCGCATGTGTGTGTGTGTGTGTGTGTGTGTGTGTATACGTGCCAACCTGTAGGTCTCATAGACATCCTGTTTGGGCAAACAGGTGTCAGAGTGTTCCTCCAGGTGACTGCGGATCCAGTTACAGGTGTGGAGCTGATCAGCTGTGTTAAATGAACTGGAGTCTCCACCACTGATTGGGAAGAAATGCACACACACACACACACACATTAAGCAGTCGGTACATACTATGGTTGTTTTGTCGTTTATCTATATGAAACCTTTGGCCAAAGTTCAGTGAATATTAATGACAGGGCTCTAGGCAAAAAAAAATTATCGAGGAGCTCCAAAATATTTAGGAGCCAAATCAAATTTTCAGGAGCCAAAATATAGCGATGTTATATGCTACAGGGCACTTGTCCTGCTCCGACACAGCTGGTTTAAATGATCCGTTTGTCATTAAGCAGCTTCACGAGTTCACAATGAAGCACTCATTTTGTGGAGCCACCAGTCTGGATTGGGTGGATCTGCATTTTCAAGCAGTGACTTGATAGTGTTCAGGGTTCCTGTGATCGAGTTGGGCCGACCCTACTGGACGGTTCATCAGATAAGTGCCTACAGTAGACAATAACAATGTCTTTCCCTGAGACATCTGTCCCACAGTCAGTTATGACAGAGATGTAATTTGCCTTTAAAGCCTCCTCCAGCACGCTGCTTTTCAAGTCATCTGCAGTGCGACCTACGAACTCTGCACATGCTGTATCATTGCCATACGTCCTGGACACACCCACGCCATTCTTCCTCATCACTAGAATCTGGAAGCTCAACTTTGTGACTGGTATTTCTTCCACTGCAATCATGCAGCCTGCGTTGAATTTTATCTTCAATTCCCTCGTCTCTATTTCTGTGACTTCATCACCAGCACGCTGCGCTGCTTTCACTATTGGGGTGACACGAGGGGCAGACCGAACATGACACTTCCCCGGCGTTCTTGTGTTTTTTACTGTCACCATGCTTCTTCACGGTTTCTTTTTTAAAATGACTCGAGGGGCGCCCGGGTAGCATAGCGGTCTATTCCGTTGCCTACCAACACAGGGATCGTCGGTTTGAATCCCCATGTTACCTCCGGCTTGGTTGGGCGTCCCTACCGACACAACTGGCCGTGACTGTGGGTGGGAAGCCGGATGTGGGTATGTGTCCTGATTACTGCACTAGCAGCTCCTCTGGTCGGTTGGGGTGCCTGTTTGAGGGGGAAGGGGAACTGGGGGTAATAGCATGATCCTCCCACGCGCTACGTCCCCCTGGTGAAACTCCTCACTGTCAGGTGAAAAGAAGCGGCTGGCGACTCCACGTGTATCGGAGGAAGCATGTGGTAGTCTGCAGCCCTTCCCGGCTCAGCAGAGGCGGTGTAGCAGCAACCGGGACGGCTCGGAGAGTGGGACGATTGGCCGGGTATATTGGGGAGAAAAAAAATCCCCCAAAAAACATGAATGACTCGAACCAGTAATGAACTCTCGTTTTACCAGCAATCTCTTGTCCTACTTGAGCACAAAATGTGCAGCACATTTTCCCCTTGTCATGACGTAACCAGACGAACTCTTGTAGCCCAGCTGATTTAACTCTTGTAGCCCAGCTGATTTAACTCTTGTAGCCAAGCTGATTTCACTCTTGTAGCCAAGCTGATTTAACTCTTGTAGCCCAACTGATTTAACTCTTGTAGCCCAGCTGATTTCAGTCTTGTAGCCAAGCTGATTTAACTCTTGTAGCCAAGCTGATTTCACTCTTGTAGCCAAGCTGATTTAACTCTTGTAGCCAAGCTGATTTAATTCTTGTAGCCCAGCTGATTTAACTCTTGTAGCCAAGCTGATTTAATTCTTGTAGCCAAGCTGATTTAACTCTTGTAGCCAAGCTGATTTACCTCTTGTAGCCCAGCTGATTTAACTCTTGTAGCACAGCTGATTTAACTCTTGTAGCCAAGCTGATTTAACTCTTGTAGCCCAGCTGATTTAACTCTTGTAGCCCAGCTGATTTAACTCTTGTAGCCCAGCTGATTTAACTCTTGTAGCCAAGCTGATTTAACTCTTGTAGCCCAGCTGATTTAAACTGTCTTGTAGCCAAGCTGATTTAACTCTTGCAGCCAAGCTGATTTAACTCTTGTAGCCCAGCTGATTTAGCTCTTGTAGCCCAGCTGATTTAGCTCTTGCAGCCCAGCTGATTTAGCTCTTGTAGCCAAGCTGATTTAACTCTTGTAGCCCAGCTGATTTAGCTCTTGTAGCCAAGCTGATTTAACTCTTGTAGCCAAGCTGATTTAGCTATTGTAGCCCAGCTGATTTAACTCTTGTAGCCAAGCTGATTTAACTCTTGTAGCCCAGCTGATTTAACTCTTGCAGCCAAGCTGATTTAACTCTTGTAGCCCAGCTGATTTAACTCTTGTAGCCAAGCTGATTTAACTCTTGTAGCCCAGCTGATTTAAACTGTCTTGTAGCCAAGCTGATTTAACTCTTGCAGCCAAGCTGATTTAACTCTTGTAGCCCAGCTGATTTAGCTCTTGTAGCCCAGCTGATTTAGCTCTTGTAGCCAAGCTGATTTAGCTCTTGTAGCCAAGCTGATTTAACTCTTGTAGCCAAGCTGATTTAACTCTTGTAGCCAAGCTGATTTAACTCTTGTAGCCCAGCTGATTTAGCTCTTGTAGCCCAGCTGATTTAACTCTTGTAGCCCAGCTGATTTAACTCTTGTAGCCCAGCTGATTTAGCTCTTGTAGCCAAGCTGATTTAACTCTTGTAGCCCAGCTGATTTAACTCTTGTAGCCAAGCTGATTTACCTCTTGTAGCCCAGCTGATTTAAACTGTCTTGTAGCCAAGCTGATTTAACTCTTGCAGCCAAGCTGATTTAACTTTTGTAGCCCAGCTGATTTAGCTCTTGTAGCCCAGCTGATTTAGCTCTTGTAGCCAAGCTGATTTAACTCTTGTAGCCAAGCTGATTTAACTCTTGTAGCCCAGCTGATTTAACTCTTGTAGCCAAGCTGATTTCACTCTTGTAGCCAAGCTGATTTAACTCTTGTAGCCCAACTGATTTAACTCTTGTAGCCAAGCTGATTTAACTCTTGTAGCCCAGCTGATTTAACTCTTGTAGCCAAGCTGATTTAACTCTTGTAGCCCAGCTGATTTCACTCTTGCAGCCAAGCTGATTTAACTCTTGTAGCCCAGCTGATTTAAACTGTCTTGTAGCCAAGCTGATTTAACTCTTGCAGCCAAGCTGATTTAACTCTTGTAGCCCAGCTGATTTAGCTCTTGTAGCCCAGCTGATTTAGCTCTTGTAGCCCAGCTGATTTAGCTCTTGTAGCCAAGCTGATTTAGCTATTGTAGCCAAGCTGATTTAACTCTTGTAGCCAAGCTGATTTAACTCTTGTAGCCCAGCTGATTTAACTCTTGCAGCCAAGCTGATTTAACTCTTGTAGCCCAGCTGATTTAACTCTTGTAGCCCAGCTGATTTAAACTGTCTTGTAGCCAAGCTGATTTAACTCTTGCAGCCAAGCTGATTTAACTCTTGTAGCCCAGCTGATTTAAACTGTCTTGTAGCCAAGCTGATTTAACTCTTGCAGCCAAGCTGATATAGCTCTTGTAGCCCAGCTGATTTAGCTCTTGTAGCCCAGCTGATTTAGCTCTTGTAGCCCAGCTGATTTAGCTCTTGTAGCCAAGCTGATTTAGCTATTGTAGCCAAGCTGATTTAACTCTTGTAGCCAAGCTGATTTAACTCTTGCAGCCAAGCTGATTTAACTCTTGTAGCCCAGCTGATTTAAACTGTCTTGTAGCCAAGCTGATTTAACTCTTGCAGCCAAGCTGATATAGCTCTTGTAGCCAAGCTGATTTAACTCTTGTAGCCCAGCTGATTTAGCTCTTGTAGCCCAGCTGATTTAGCTCTTGTAGCCAGGCTGATTTAGCTATTGTAGCCAAGCTGATTTAACTCTTGTAGCCAAGCTGATTTAACTCTTGTAGCCCAGCTGATTTAACTCTTGCAGCCAAGCTGATTTAACTCTTGTAGCCCAGCTGATTTAAACTGTCTTGTAGCCAAGCTGATTTAACTCTTGCAGCCAAGCTGATTTAACTCTTGTAGCCCAGCTGATTTAGCTCTTGTAGCCCAGCTGATTTAGCTCTTGTAGCCAAGCTGATTTAGCTCTTGTAGCCAAGCTGATTTAACTCTTGTAGCCAAGCTGATTTAACTCTTGTAGCCCAGCTGATTTAGCTCTTGTAGCCAAGCTGATTTAACTCTTGTAGCCAAGCTGATTTAACTCTTGTAGCCAAGCTGATTTACCTCTTGTAGCCCAGCTGATTTACCTCTTGTAGCCAAGCTGATTTAACTCTTGTAGCCAAGCTGATTTAACTCTTGTAGCCAAGCTGATTTAATTCTTGTAGCCAAGCTGATTTAACTCTTGTAGCCCAGCTGATTTAACTCTTGTAGCCCAGCTGATTTAACTCTTGTAGCCAAGCTGATTTAGCTCTTGTAGCCAAGCTGATTTACCTCTTGTAGCCAAGCTGATTTCACTCTTGTAGCCAAGCTGATTTAACTCTTGTAGCCAAGCTGATTTAACTCTTGTAGCCCAGCTGATTTAGCTCTTGTAGCCCAGCTGATTTAACTCTTGTAGCCCAGCTGATTTAACTCTTGTAGCCCAGCTGATTTAGCTCTTGTAGCCAAGCTGATTTAACTCTTGTAGCCCAGCTGATTTAACTCTTGTAGCCAAGCTGATTTACCTCTTGTAGCCCAGCTGATTTAAACTGTCTTGTAGCCAAGCTGATTTAACTCTTGCAGCCAAGCTGATTTAACTCTTGTAGCCCAGCTGATTTAGCTCTTGTAGCCCAGCTGATTTAGCTCTTGTAGCCAAGCTGATTTAACTCTTGTAGCCAAGCTGATTTAACTCTTGTAGCCCAGCTGATTTAACTCTTGTAGCCAAGCTGATTTCACTCTTGTAGCCAAGCTGATTTAACTCTTGTAGCCCAACTGATTTAACTCTTGTAGCCAAGCTGATTTAACTCTTGTAGCCCAGCTGATTTAACTCTTGTAGCCAAGCTGATTTAACTCTTGGAGCCCAGCTGATTTCACTCTTGCAGCCAAGCTGATTTAACTCTTGTAGCCCAGCTGATTTAAACTGTCTTGTAGCCAAGCTGATTTAACTCTTGCAGCCAAGCTGATTTAACTCTTGTAGCCCAGCTGATTTAGCTCTTGTAGCCCAGCTGATTTAGCTCTTGTAGCCCAGCTGATTTAGCTCTTGTAGCCAAGCTGATTTAGCTATTGTAGCCAAGCTGATTTAACTCTTGTAGCCAAGCTGATTTAACTCTTGTAGCCCAGCTGATTTAACTCTTGCAGCCAAGCTGATTTAACTCTTGTAGCCCAGCTGATTTAACTCTTGTAGCCCAGCTGATTTAAACTGTCTTGTAGCCAAGCTGATTTAACTCTTGCAGCCAAGCTGATTTAACTCTTGTAGCCCAGCTGATTTAAACTGTCTTGTAGCCAAGCTGATTTAACTCTTGCAGCCAAGCTGATATAGCTCTTGTAGCCCAGCTGATTTAGCTCTTGTAGCCCAGCTGATTTAGCTCTTGTAGCCCAGCTGATTTAGCTCTTGTAGCCAAGCTGATTTAGCTATTGTAGCCAAGCTGATTTAACTCTTGTAGCCAAGCTGATTTAACTCTTGCAGCCAAGCTGATTTAACTCTTGTAGCCCAGCTGATTTAAACTGTCTTGTAGCCAAGCTGATTTAACTCTTGCAGCCAAGCTGATATAGCTCTTGTAGCCAAGCTGATTTAACTCTTGTAGCCCAGCTGATTTAGCTCTTGTAGCCCAGCTGATTTAGCTCTTGTAGCCAGGCTGATTTAGCTATTGTAGCCAAGCTGATTTAACTCTTGTAGCCAAGCTGATTTAACTCTTGTAGCCCAGCTGATTTAACTCTTGCAGCCAAGCTGATTTAACTCTTGTAGCCCAGCTGATTTAAACTGTCTTGTAGCCAAGCTGATTTAACTCTTGCAGCCAAGCTGATTTAACTCTTGTAGCCCAGCTGATTTAGCTCTTGTAGCCCAGCTGATTTAGCTCTTGTAGCCAAGCTGATTTAGCTCTTGTAGCCAAGCTGATTTAACTCTTGTAGCCAAGCTGATTTAACTCTTGTAGCCCAGCTGATTTAGCTCTTGTAGCCAAGTCGATTGAACTCTTGTAGCCAAGCTGGTTTAACTCTTGTAGCCCAGCTGATTTAACTCTTGTAGCCCAGCTGATTTAAACTGTCTTGTAGCCAAGCTGATTTAACTCTTGCAGCCAAGCTGATATAGCTCTTGTAGCCAAGCTGATTTAACTCTTGTAGCCCAGCTGATTTAGCTCTTGTAGCCCAGCTGATTTAGCTCTTGTAGCCAAGCTGATTTAGCTATTGTAGCCAAGCTGATTTAACTCTTGTAGCCAAGCTGATTTAACTCTTGTAGCCCAGCTGATTTAACTCTTGCAGCCAAGCTGATTTAACTCTTGTAGCCCAGCTGATTTAAACTGTCTTGTAGCCAAGCTGATTTAACTCTTGCAGCCAAGCTGATTTAACTCTTGTAGCCCAGCTGATTTAGCTCTTGTAGCCCAGCTGATTTAGCTCTTGTAGCCAAGCTGATTTAGCTCTTGTAGCCAAGCTGATTTAACTCTTGTAGCCAAGCTGATTTAACTCTTGTAGCCCAGCTGATTTAGCTCTTGTAGCCAAGTCGATTTAACTCTTGTAGCCAAGCTGATTTAACTCTTGTAGCCCAGCTGATTTAAACTGTCCTGTAGGGTTGGGAGCAGCAGGGAAAGGAGAGGAAGACTCCACTAGCTGCACTTGGTTATCATCATCTGTAAAGGACTGCTCACTGACTGAATCGGGCTGGGATGACTCAAATGCCACTTGAGAACTTCCCCTGGTCGAGTTACTCTCGACACCGTCGGCATCTGATGTAGAGGAGGAGGCTGGGTTTGGACGAGCAGGTGGTGAGAAAAAGTCTTGACGTTTTTCGTTGGCGCATTTAATTTTCTTGCCAGCCGGCAAACGTTAGCTAACCACGCAGTTAGCGACATCTAACTTCTAAATTCAAACTCCACTGAACTAAACAAAACACCGTTCATAAAGTGAACACCTCAAATTTATAACCCGATACACCACTGTTTCTGTTCATCTGTACAGCCAACGCTCCAACAGTCGCAGGACAGGAGTGCGGACAAGTTTATGTGTTGGAAAGGAGTTTACGCGGTAGGTCAGGTAGACGCAGGCACGAGAGGAGGTGAGGGTTCAGTACACAAACAAAACGTACGGCCATTTCTATTTTTTTTTCTTGCTTGTGAGTAATGGTGGCCACTGGCGACTGGCAGAAAGAAAATGGTCGCAAAATTAAAACGTTAGTCGCACTGGCGACCATTTTAGTCGCCATCTGGAACCCTGTAATGACATCATAAAACACACACACACACAAACAATATTCTAGCATGTGTGCTGACCTCTTATCTCCAGAGCTGGGTCCTGAGGGCAGCTGGAGGTAGAGGTACAGTTTGTCGTTGTCTGAGAAGCGTTGAACATCTTGCTGTCAAAACCACCACACACACATATGACAAAACACACACACACACACACACACACGACAGATTTTTTTTTTTTTATCATATCTATTGGGTATCTTCTAATATTTATTGTTTTACAAAACTAAAATAAATTCAAATATTTGGTGTGTTACTCACCAGGATTTGATCCACTTTGGTCTGTACACTCTTACTGAAAATGACAACATACGAGGTCAAAATTAGTGTAAACCTCAGTAAAGCAGGTACATTAAAGGAAGGTTTTGCCAGTTTTCAACCTTAGCTCCACATATTGGTCACAGTGATGGCATCTGTATCATGCAGCAGCATTTGCCAACGTTGTCTATATTGCTATAGCCCGCAATAGCAAACTGGTTCCTTTCCACCATCCACTGACATCAGTGGATAACAGAAGTACTACAAGTCTGACTGGCTGAGATGTACATTTTCTAATGTCCACTGTTGAGAAACTCTCATGCAATGCATTCTGGGTCATGTAGTCAATGTAGGACAGCTCTATTGGCAGGAACATCGATTTCTCTATCAAAATGAGTTGCACTGAAGAGGTTATAGTTTTAAAAGGCCACCAGCTTTGACATGCAGGTTATTGGACATGCAGGTTACTGGACATGCAGGTTATTGGTGGCAAAAATGTCCCTTTAAAACTCCATCATATTAGGATGTGACGGTGCTGGACTGCTCCCAGCTGCCAGCAGTTTAAGACTGTGCTGATATTAGCCAACTTACGAGATGTTGCTCTTAAGTTTCTGCAGCAGCATGCTAGGCTCTGTGTCCCCCTCCCCCGGTTCAGCGCCGCCCTCCCCCCTTCTGGGGGGCTCCCCCCGCTGGTGGCGATGGTCCTCAGACATCAGACTTCTGCCACCACCCTTCACTTACACACTAACCACTGCTGACCTCCATCTAGAAGACAGAGGAGTAGGGAGAGGAGATCACAAGAGGAAAGAAAAGCGGGAAAAATCAGCAACAAACAGGTGAGAAACACGGCAAAGAGAAACTGAGTTGAAGTTGTTACCATTCAATTAACAAAGAAAACGATTCAATTAAACCAGCGCATCCACAGTCACACCCCCATAGAGCATCCGCTGCCTGCTCCATAACAAGGACACAGAACAACCTCGTGTGCACAGACAAGAGCTGAGTTTAAACCCAGTGTGCTGACAAACATGCAGCCTACTGAAGTGTTACTGCGCCAGGAAATAAGCCCCTACCAGTTCCAGTTTCTATGGCTGACCCTTGACCTACCCTAAACAGGGTATAGTAGATTAAGAATTTCCCTTTGGGAGACAGTTGGATAGAACACTGTTATGGCTGCATAATAATAATTGCACCCATTAGCCTGCTATTTCACTGTCACACCTAACTGTTCATCCTACTTTAACTGGGAATGAACACCTCAAAAGGCCATTCGTCGCTTTTAATGGCACCGATGTGTCGTCTTGTGTGATTGGAATTGTGTTTCAAAAGACTAGGGGTTGGTCGGGCGTCCCTACAGACACAATTGGCCATGACTGCGGATGGGAAGCCAGATGTGGGTATGTGTCCTGGTCGCTGCACTAGCGCCTCCTCTGGTCGGTCAGGGCGTCTGTTCGGTGGAGGGGGGGACTGGGGGGTATAGCGGGATCTTCCCACATGCTACGTCCCCCTGGTGAAACTCCTCACTGTCAGGTGAAAAGAAGCGGCTGGCGATGCCACGTGTATGGGAGGAGGCATGTGGTAGTCTGCAGCCCTCCCCGGATCGGCAGAGGGGGTGGGGAGCAGCGACCGGGACGGCTCGGAAGAGTGGGGTAATTGGCCGCCAAGTACAATTGGGGAGAAAAACGGGGGAAAAATCCACAAAAACAAAAAGACTAGGGGTTTTCTAGACGTCTTTGGTTTTCTCCCACAAAAAAAAAAAAAGCGTATTTAAAAACAAAACTTTTGAACTGCAGGTTTATGCAGGAGAACGGAGGTTTTCAGTCGGGTCCGCTGGTTTTCTGTGCTACCAGGTAGTTCATTACATTCACCTGGTGCTCCAGGTATAAAAAACTCCCTGATTGGAAGCTGTACAAATGGACCAGTATGTACTGCTGGAACTTGAGGACCTGATTGAGAACCACTGCACTCACTAGATTAAAAAACAACAACTGTATTTTTCCAAGACTGTGTGAGTCATTTGCCTCCAACCATTACCTTCACTACGAGGCAAGGTACCACAAAACCTGGTCACGCTTTATCTGAAGGGGTGTGTGGTCATAACCATGACATGACATGACACCTGTCATGATCATGACATGACACCTGTCATGATCATGACATGACACCTGTCATAACCATGACATGACACCTGTCATGATCATGACACCTGTCATAACCATGACATGACATGGCACCTGTCATAACCATGACATGACATGACACCTGTCATAACCATGACATGACACCTGTCATGATCATGACATGACACCTGTCATAACCATGACATGACACCTGTCATAACCATGACATAACATGACACCTGTCATAACCATGACATAACATGACACCTGTCATAACCATGACATGACACCTGTCATGATCATGACATGACACCTGTCATGATCATGACATGACACCTGTCATAACCATGACATAACATGACACCTGTCATAACCATGACATGACACCTGTCATGATCATGACATGACACCTGTCATAACCATGACATAACATGACACCAGTCATAACCATGACATGACCCCTGTCATGATCATGACATGATATGACACCTGTCATAACCATGACATAACATGACACCTGTCATAACCATGACATGACACCTGTCATGATCATGACATGACACCTGTCATAACCATGACATAACATGACACCTGTCATAACCATGACATGACCCCTGTCATGATCATGAGGGAGTCTTTATGAATGTTTGTTTGTCATCAAGATGGCGCCGCAGATGCTAGCCTTGGTTCTGCGCTTCTTGTACTTTTTCTGTTTTTCTTTATTTCAGTTTCCAGCGCCCACTCACTGATCACATTGCCGAGGTCTTGATCGGTACAGCCCTGTGCGGACTACGACGAACGCTGCACGGGAAGTTAGCCGAAGCGCTCGTTAAACTGCGACAGCGGGGATTTAGAACCGCGCTCCCATCAATCCACCTGGCGAGGGTCCGCTCTCTGGCCAACAAGATGGACGAGCTGCTACCCCTAAACGGAAAAACCTCGGGACTTTTCTAGATCTGCCACCCTGTGTCTCACTGAAACCTGGCTTAGTGAGCAGGAAGGACACTACCGGACAGTACACTTCACCTGCCGCAGTTCCAACTCCTCCAGGCGGGCCGTGATACGGAGCTATGGGGGGGGGGGGGGGGACGGGGGGGCATATCCTTCTACATAAATGAAGGTTGGTGTACGGATGTCACAGTGTTGAAGAAGTCATGCGGCCCTCACTTAGAGACCCTTTTCACTGACTGTAAACCTTTCTATTCACCGTGGGAATTTCCATCATTTATTCCGGCTGGTCTCCACATCCCACCCCAGGCCTGTGTCAGAGAGGCGTTAAAACACCTGGCTGATCAAATTACAACACAACTACCCAGACTCCCTACTCATTATCCTTAGGGATTTTAACAGAGCAAACCTCAGCCACGAACTCCCAAAATACAGACAGCATGTTAAACGTCCCACCAGGGACAAAAACACTCTGGATCATTGCTACACAATATTAAAGGACGCCTGTCGCTCTGTCCCCTGTGCAGCCCTGGGACTCTCTGATCACTGTCTGATTCATCTTCCCCCAACTTACAGGCAGACACTAAAATCTGCAAAGCCTGTGGTTAAAACTGTGAGGAAATGGACCAGTGAGTCAGAACTGGAGCTCCAGGCCTGCCTCGACTGCACTGACTGGAGGGTTTTTGAGGCTGCATCTACAGACCTGGACGAACTTACTGACACTGTGACAACTTACATCAGCTTTTGTGAGGACGTGTGTGTGCCAACCAAAACTTTCAACAACAATAAGCCCTGGTTCACAGCAAAACTCAGGCAGCTTCGTCAGGCCAAAGAGGAAGCCTACAGGGCTGGAGATAGGAGCTGGTATAACAAGGCCAGAAACACACTCACAGAGGAGATCAGAGTGGCAGAAATGTAATACTCAAAAAAGTCATAAAACAAGTTTTTCTGCCAACGACCCATCATCAGTCTGGAGCGGTCTGAAAGACATTACCAACTACAGGAGACCCCCCCCCCCCCCCCACACACACACACACACACAAACACATTGCAGGGAACCGTCAACTGGCTGACGATCTAAACGGGTTTTACTGCAGGTTTGAAACTTTCACACTCCTCAACCTCTCTGGCCACCATACACAACCAACTGCACTCCCTGTCAGCCACTCTCCCCTCCCCAACGAACCCCCACCCGCACTCAGGAGCTGAGGACGCGCACCAGCTCTTCCAGAGACAGAAGACCAGCAAGGCACCAGGTCCGGATGGCGTGTCACCCTCCTGTCTGAAAGTCTGTGCTGACCAGCTGGCCCCCATTTTCACACTGATCCTCAACAGATCAATGGAGCTGTGTGAAGTCCCCTCCTGCTTCAAGAGCTCCACTGTCATCCCGGTCCCCAAGAATCCCCGTATCATAGGATTAAATGACTACAGGCCCATTTCCCTAACGTCTGTGGTCATGAAATCCTTCAAGAGACAGGTGTTGGCCCACCTGAAGGAAATCTCAGGCCCCCTGCTCGACCCCCTGCAGTTTGCCTACCAAGCAAACAGGTCAGCGGAGGACGCAATTAACGTGGGATTGCACTACAACTTCCAACACCTCGACTCCCAAGGAACATACGCAAGGGTCCTGTTTGTGGACTTTAGCTCAGCGTTCAACACCATCGTCCCACATATCCTCCACTCCAAACTCACTCGGCATCCAACACAGACACAATCACCAAAAAGCCCCAGCAGAGGATGTACTTTCTCCGCCAGCTCAAGAAGTTCAACCTGCCTCAGGAACTGTTGATTCAGTTCTACACTGCAATAATGCAGTCTGTCCTCCGCACTGTCTGGTTTGGACCAGCCATCAAAGACGACAGGGACAGACTACAACGGACAGTTACGTCTGCAGAGAAAATCATTGGTGCCAACCTGCTCTCCATTCAGGACTTATACACCTCCAGACTCAGGAAACAGGCAGGCAACAACACTGCAGACCCATCCCACCCTGGTCACAACCTGTTCCAACTCCTCCCCTCTGGTAGGCGCTACAGAGCACTGTACCCCCCCCCAAAAACCCCAAACATATAAAAACAGTTTCTTTACACAGGCTGTCATTCAAATGAACGCTTAACATTATCAAATAAATCCAACCATGTTGTACATACTGTACTGTACATGTTGTATATACTGTACTGTATATTGTACGTATACTGGTACGCTCTGTCATGTCATCTACCTCAGGCATGTGTGTAAGTAACCTGCTAACATCTATTTCAGCATCTCTGATATATTCTCTGCACCACTGCACTTGATCACCTCTTATCTCTCCTGTACAAGTCAACCCTTGTGTATATATCTGGAGAGTGTTGTGTTGTAGTGTTGTTATTCTATGTTAAGTACACCGAGAGAGCCACGAAACCCACGTCACATTCCATGTAGTGCAAACCTACACGGCCAATAAACATGATTCTGATTTATGACTGTTGCCATTAGGCGTGATTCGGTCAGCTGTCATATTTTAATGCAAAGCCGAGATGGTTTGAAAGGTCTTTGTTGTAGCAACCCGAGTGGAACCGCGCAGCTCGATTTGAAGTATTTCGCACGTCTGTAGGTCAGAAACAGACTTCTCAAACAATCTCAGCGTTGCACTGAAAATTACATAATCGATCGAATGACAACAGTCATAAGCATTCGCCGCGCTGCTATTCATAAAGACTCCATCCATCCATCCCTCCATCCATGCACCCATGCACCATAAAGACTCCATCCATCCATCCATGCATCCCTCCATTCATCCCTCCATCCATGCACCCATGCACCATAAAGACTCCATCCATCCATCCATGCATCCCTCCATCCATGCACCCATGCACCATAAAGACTCCATCCATCCATCAATGCATCCCTCCATCCATGCACCCATGCACCATAAAGACTCCATCCATCCCTGCACCCATCCCTCCATGCATCCATCCAGCTTACCCTGCCCACAGGAGCCTATCCCAGCAGTCCTTGGGCGGCAGGCGGAGAGACACCCTGGACACGTACATCTAAGAAGTACTTGACTTCATAGCCTTAGGAGTCGAGTCCTGACCGGGGACTCTCCCTGACCGGGGTTTGAACCCCCGAGCTCCCGGCGGGAAAGCCGGCGTTTACTACCTACTGAGCTATCCCGCTCCTCCCTCACGGTGGGCGTCATGTCATGCGTACGCACACCCTTTCAACACAGCTTCACCCAGAACTCCCGGCACGACTCGCACGCGGCATAACGCCGCGTAAGTTGAGGGTAAAGGCGGCGGTACGGAGCAGACCCCACTGCGGCACACGCCGCTGTCTCCTTCACACGTGGACGCCGGCAACACAACTTTGAGAACAGATTTGACACAATGTCTAAACACTGTGAGGACAAAAACATCCACTGGCTGTCGAGCCTGCACACACGCGCACGCGCGCACACGCATGCGCGCACACACAGTCAAAACCAGCCGGACCGGCTGTCACGTAAGTAAAACACCACCTATACGGGAGGGGACGCGGGTTTCCGGGGGTCAAAAACCAAACGTAACAACAAACAATCGCCGGCGCGAACTCTGCGCTAAGCTAACGAGCACTTCGCACCGGTGTCAAGTGCCAAACACAAAGCCGCCGCCGCCGCCGCCGCCATTGGCTCGCACCACAGACCAGAACACAGACCGGCGCACCGTCGGCGCTTTCACCGCAGGCGCCGCTGCCGCTGCCGCCGGTGACGCGCCCGCGCCCCGCGCCCCGCTCCTCTAGCGTGCAAGTCCGACATGTTAGCATGGTGACGTCCGGCTAGCATAGACAGGAACCGGGCGGTCGCACGGGCTGTTAGCCGGCTCGCCGAGTGTCGATTCCGCGACACGCCGTCGGCAGTTATTTCATTCGACGAGCGGCGCAGAAAGCCGGGCAGAAAATCCGCCCGTCGCGGCGCAGCGTGACCCCGCTAGACGGGCTAGAAGCTAGCTCCGCGGTGAACGCGCTAGCCGGGCTAGAAGCTAGCTCCGCGGTGAACGCGCTAACTAGCTACCTGCGCTAGTCGCGCGTAGCTAGCAAGGAGAAAGCGATGAAACACCCTTGAAAACATGAGTCTCGTCCCCATTTCGAAGTTCTAAATGATTCCCCGAAGGAGGTTTCCGTCTCTGTGATTACTCTATGAGATGTTCGATGGCGGCTGTTTTAGTATTTATTTTACAAAAGAAAAAGAAAGTACCTGAGCCAAGATAGAGCAAAAATCCCCTTTCAGATTTTTTTGTGATTGGACGACTTGGTTATGTCTGCCTGACTACAAAGCCAGCGTCTATTCCAATTGGTGGGGTGTGTAAAGTCTACCCGGATACCAAAACTACCTTTAATTCTATTGGCTGGGCGGTAATATTTGTTCGAAAATGATTTTTGTGATTGGACGCGTTCCGCTGGTCTGCCCAGTTACAAAATAGATCATTTTCTGTCACGAAATCTGCACAGCAACAGCCGTCTATCTTATTGGAGCTTGTCAGGCAAAAAAAATGGTTTTAATAAATGTCTAAAACGTATTCGGATAAATGTTGCAAGGCTGCAGCATCTAGTACATAGCAATAAACTTTTACAGACGCGTAAAAGGTATGTAAAGGGCTGCACGCACCTGTGTAGATGGTAGTTTTATACATAAAACTCTGGGCAGATCAGAGTCAGAAACGACTTTCATTTCCAAGTGTGCTTATGCACACGAGGAATTTGACTCCGGTTTACAGCAGCTTCTTGTACCTCCATATATCACCAAAAAAAAACACTAAAGAAATAAATGAAAAATAAATAGAATACTGGAGGTAAGTATTTATGCACAACAGGTATGTTGCTACTACAGTTTTGTTATGCTGAATAATTAACTTACGCTTGTATATTATATTGCTTATTATTTTATATTATATACTAATAACTTTATAACTTAATATGCTTATATATATGATATATTTATATACTAAAATATATACTATATAATTGTCTATTATATAGTTATATACTATGTTACATACTTATGTTATAACAATAACAGTAATAATGTGTAACCAGTATACAGCAGCTGTATGTGTATTTACAACTGTACATTGCACATCTGGTTTGAAAAGAGGTAGTGCACATCATAGACGTGTAAGTGAGACATCTTGACCAGAAGGGGCTATTTACAAAGTGTCATATCTACATAATAAATGTAATTATTGCACCATGCTGTTAAGTGTTCGTGAGAAAGATGGCCTGTTGGAAAAAAACGGGTGGTTTTGGTGCACAAAAAAAGATATGGGTAAAGTCTTTGTCATAGTAAACGCGGAGTGGTGTCCATATTTTTTAAGTAACCGTGGATGCCAGCAGGTTTTCTAATAACATAAATTGGTCTAGTTAATAGGTAATCATTATGTAGGCTTTACCAAATATAACCTTTTTATGCTTTCCATCTCTGTACTGGTCTTGCACACAGCAGAAACTCCCGTGATGGTTCTCTGCAGCTACTAATAATAGAATGAATACTGAGCACGTTTGTCAAGTGATATGTATAGTCTATGTAGTAATAGGTATAGTGTACTGTCTATATGTAATGATAGGTATAGTGTACTTTAATGTCTATATGTAGAAATATGCATAGTATACTGTCTATAGGTAGTAATATGTATAGGGTACTACTACTACTACTACTACTTTCAGCTGCTCCCATTACGGAGCAGGAGTATATGTATTATGTATATATGTAATATGTGCAGTTTATCATATATGTAGTGATATGTATAATGCACTACTGTCTATATGTAGTAATATGTATAGTCCAGGTGGCATGGTGGCGCAGTGGTTAGCGCGGTCGCTTCACAGCAAGAAGGTCCTGGGTTCGAGCCGTGGGGTAGTCCAACCTTGGGGGTCATCCCGGGTCGTCTTCTGTGTGGAGTTTGCATGTTCTCCCCATGTCTGCGTGGGTTTCCTCCAGTTTCCTCCCACAGTCCAAAGACATGTAGGTCAGGTGAATCGGCTGTACTACATTGTCCCAAGGTGTGAATGTGTGTCTGTGTGGGTCCTGTGATGGCCTGGCGGCCTGTCCAGGTTGTCTCCCCGCCTGCCACCCAATGACTGCTGGGATAGGCTCCAGTATCCCTGTGATCCTGAGAGCAGGATAAACGGTTTGGATAATGGATGGATGGATATAAAGTCCACTTTCTATATTAGTGAGCTGATTCTTCCAAAGACAGATCAGGGAGGCACCAGGCCTGGACAGTGTCTCTCCCTCCTCCCTGAAAATACTGTACCGCCCCCATCTGCCAGTGCATCAAAAATATCCTGACAGACAGGAAGCAGGCAGCTGGGGAAAATGACATCCAGCACCCAGAAAACCAACACTGGCACCCCCCAGGGATGTGTGCTCTCCCCTCTGCTCTTCTCCTTCTACAGAAATGACTCCGTCTCAGGAGGACCCGTCTGTTAGAAACTCCTGAAGTTTGCAGACAACACAACAATCATCAGCGTCATCCGGGATGGTGACGAGTATGCATACAGACGGGAGGTTGAACAGCTGGCCCTCGTGTGGTCATAACAATCTGGAGCTGAACACACTCAAAACTGTGTAGATGACAGTGGACTTAAGGTGGGGCCCCCTCAACCCCCCCACCCCTCCCCACCATACTCAACAGCACAGTGCCTGCTGTGGAAAACTTAGGGTTTCTGGGTTCCACAATCTCCCAGGACCTAAGGTGGGTGTCCAACACAGACACAATCATCAAAAAGGCCCAACAGAGGATGTACCTTCTCCGCCAGCTCAGGAAGTTCAACCTGCCTCAGGAACTGCTGATTCAGTTCTACACTGCAATAATCAAGTCTGTCCTCTGCACATCCATCACTGCCTGGTTTGGATCGGCCACCAAACAGGACAGGGACAGACTCCAACGGACAGTTAAGTCTGCAGAGAAAATCACTGGTGCCAACCTGCCTTCCATTCAGGACTTATACACCTCCAGAGTCAGGAAACGGGCAGGCAACATCACTACAGACCCATCACACCCTGTTCCAATTCCTCCCCTCTGGTAGGCGCTACAGAGCAATGTACCCCAAAACAACCAGATATAAACATTTTCTTTCCACAGGCCATCACTCTGATGAACACTTAACACAGTCATAATAAATCTAAGCACACTGTATGTACTGTATGTTGTACGTATACATGCACATTCTGTCATGTCCACCTACCTCGTATATAAGTAACCTGCTAACATCTATTCCAGCACCTTCGCACTCTGCACCACTGCCTTCCTGTTTCACCTGTATAGTCATTTGTTGTACATATTCCTGAAGAATTATGTTGATATTCTATGTAAGTACATTTAGAGCCACTAAATCGGACTCAAACTCTGTGTATCTGTAAACATACATGGCCAAATAAAGATGATTCCGATATATGTAATATGTATAGTCTGCCTATATGTAGTGATATGTACAGTATACTGTGCATATGTAGTGATCTGTTGAATGCAGGTCAGCATCTTTAAATAACGGAGACACGGCATACTTTGCAAAACAGCCAGTAGAGGGCACACGATACCAGACAAAATCTACTACTAACGTAATACTACAGTACATACTGTAGTGTTACGTTAGTCTGTTAGGTGTACTGCTGTGCATTTTCCTCTATATTCAGATATATTTAAAATATACTCGTGTTAGTTTTCTATATATCTGTCACCCAGACAAATTCAGTGTGCATTTGTTGAACTGGATTCTCGTTCTTTTTGAACAGTTACACCCACAAAAGACCAAAGTCTTCAGTTATGTTTAAACGCAGTAAAACTCTGTGGTATTTAGGCTTATTGTATTTATTTATCATTTTACAAAAGTAGCATTGAACAAAAAGATATATACTAAACAGGGATACGTGTGAGTTCTATCATGGCCGTACGTAACGTAGCAGAAGATGGGAGCGATGGCATGGCTTGGTTTTCACTTCCAGTCCTCCATCACCACGTCGCTCTTCACTCAAAGCCACTGCAGACAGACAGATACAAATGAAGTTACCGTTGTGTCGGACTACAGTAAGATACAACATACCATGAATGTGTAAGTAAGTTTCATCTTCCAGTCTTACTGCCCCTTCCAAAAACCCTTTGATTTTTTGTTTTCGTCATTTTCTTCCCCCAATTGGGGGATGTAATACGTCAGACCCACCCACAGCTCAGTGTGAACCTCAATGTTGGGACACCAACTTATTAGTACTTCACCTGAGATGCCCTTCATACTGTTTTCAAAACACAGTAGTGCATATGTTACATGACTAATATGATATCATGCATATCAATCTCTCCCAACTATCTATATATTTACCTGTCCTTGTACCTACACACCTTTACAGTCTCCATTTAAGGTCTACGAGAAATAATCCACAGAGGCTCAGGAGAGAACCGCTGACCCACCAACGCAAAACGTTTCACAACTTAACAGCGTTGGGACAGGACGGCCCATGAGGTCACATGGAGATGGTGGGCTGACAAACACTTTCTTTTTGGGAAATCATAGATGCAATGTTTGGATTTCACCATTCTGGATGAGTGCCTCTGTCAACTGTTCACATGCAAGACCAGCTTCTTACGTGCGGAGGGGGTCAAGGGTCACTAAAATGCTGACTGTGTGGTCAACAGTGTCAACAGAGAATGACCTTTGACCCTACCTGACCATGTGAGCAATGTCCCAGTTGGTCTCAGAGGACAGGGGACCGATGATCTCAACGCCGTCTGCTGTTACAATGGCGATCTCGTGCTGAAAATAAAAATGATATCTGTGTAAACAGACAGTTTTACAAGTTTTCAAAAGATTTAGTGTGTAAATCTACTGAAGAGCCTTCTTACAAGCTTATACTCTTTTTAGATGCAAATTCATATTAGTCAAGGTATTGATGAGTAAAACTGGGCTCATTTTCTGTATCAATAACAACAGAAACCAGATTACTAAGCAGGACCATATAAAAACTCAATGACGCCACAACAGTAGCTGGCGTCGGGTCGGGTCGGGCGAGGACAGGACTCACCCTGTTGTAGGAGCGAGCGTCGCGGTAGTAAAGGACTTTGAGGCAGCGCTCAATCAGCTCCCGTGCTTCCTCCTTTGTGATGTCCACCTTATTCTCCACCACCTCCCTCATTAGGGGCTACACACACACACACAAAAACAAGGTCAAGAATAAACTTCACCCAACAGGACCCCCCCACCCCACATACACACATAGAGAGTAGCCCTCACTTGTGCCAGGTACGCGCCAAAGCCAGTGGCCACGGTTGGTGCCTCGTAAGCCACGCCCAGCTTGTCCACGTAGCCAAGGAAACTAGAGGGAGGCAAGATGGCAGACTCATCGATCAAACGGACATCATTTCAACTTTAGCAGCGGTCTGGTTCAAATAGGACTACTCGGCACGCAAATTTACTTTGTTTGCAAGTGGTATTCATGTTTTGTCCGTCGTGTCAAGTTTTTCCCGTTGGCGGAGGTTTGACTTTAAACCTATTTACATACCTTTGCGTGCAATTACAATGTCTTTGTATAGTTTACATCCAAGCTTTGATTTCACAGTGTTCACCACATGGTCATATACATGAAAGCTTCGATAATCCAGCGAGTCAAGTAAACTCTTTACGAGACAGTACGAGCCTGTTTCATGCCACATCAGCTTCAGGGCACTCAGAAGGGGCTTCCCGAATATGGTGATGAGGGGCCTGTGATTGGTCTCTGCTGTAACACTGTCGCGTCCATACAGATAATGGTTACAACACTGGCACGCAAACACAATGCTGAGGCACCCCTTTTCGATTTTGAGCATAATGCTGCTCCGTTGGTGTGAGGGCCCTCGAAGCGAGTGCGACAGGGCGACCCCACCGGCATCGGGCAGCAGCCCAGGCCATGCTGGCTTGAATCACTCTGTATAGTGACGGCCTTTGCCATGTCATAGTAGCACAACACAGGCGTTGTTGTCACCAGCTGTTTTATCTCTTTCACCGCCGCATCGTGCTTTGGGAGCCAGTGCTAGCCTGCGTCCTTGTCCGTGAGTCATCTCAAGGGCTCGCACAGCTCCGAAAGCCGTGGCAGGAATTTGGCCAGGTAGGTGACGAATCCAACAAACTGCTGCACAGCCTTCACATCTGATGGGGTTGGCAATTCATCAACCGCTTTCGCCTTCTCTGGATCTGCCTTCAAGCCAGAGGAAGACAGGATGTGCCCATGGAAGCAGACCTCTGACACCTTGAATTGGAGCTTTTTTAAGCTCCGTCGCAGCTTGACCTGCCTGCACCGGTCCATTAGGGAGCAGCAGCTCGGTATCATGGTCTCAGTCTGCCTCTTCATCTATTGAAAGCTAGGGGCAGGTTAGCATGAATACAAACAAGAGTCCTCAAAACCCCAACTTTATTTAACTTTTGGTGCTGAATTTTCCTGAAGTGTTTGTCCAACAATTGATGACGTCACTGTGAGTGACCCCCTTCAATGTGAAGCGCGTTGGCGGTCTACAAAAGTGCTTTATAAATGTAATGATTATTATTACTGTCTGAACCTTTCTTTCAAATTACTTCTCATACCGTTTTTCAACTTGAAATATAAGCAACCATATGTCGTGTCCTCACATTTTAAAACTACGGCATTTGGCTTTTTCTTTTTATATCTATCTGCAGGAGCCTAAATGCAGTTTATTGATAAAATCTAAAATGTAAGTATTTGACGAATTAGCATGCAATAATTTACAGTTCATATTTACAGTAATGCAATAAGTTAGTTGTTTAATTCCTTGCACTTAAAAGGTGTGTGAATAATTAAAAACGTATAAGATCTCATTTATGTTACATTTGTAATATTTGGGAATAGGTGACTATAATTGTCTGATGACATGGTCTCTACCGGAATATGGTGGATTGCTCCCTCCGGGTTGGGGTTGAGTTGTTGCCTCAAAGTGAAGGAGTTCAAGTATCTTGGGGTCTTGCTCACGAGTGAGGGTAGGATGGAGCGGGAGATTGACGTGTGGATTGGTGCAGCATCAGCAGTAATGCGGATGTTGAACCTGACCGTTGTGGTGAAGAGGGAGCTGAGCCGGGAGGCAAAGCTCTCAATTTACCAGTCAATCTTCGTTCCAACCCTCACCTATGGTCATGAGCTTTGGGTGGTGACCGAAAGGGTGAGATCGCGGATACAAGTGGCTGAAATGAGTTTCCTCCGTAGGGTGTCTGGGCTCAGCCTTAGAGATAGGGTGAGGAGCTCGGACATCCGGAGGGAGCTCGGAGTAGAGCCGCTGCTCCTTCGCGTCGAAAGGAGCCAGTTGAGGTGGTTCGGGCATCTGATTAGGATGCCTCCTGGGCGCCTTCCTTTAGAGCTTTTCCGGGCACAGCCAACTGGGAGGAGACCCTCGGGTAGACCCAGAACTCACCGGAGGGACTACATGTCCAGTCTAGCCCTGGAACGCCTTGGGACCCCCCAGGAGGAGCTGGAGGGCGTTGCTGGGGAGAGGGACGTCTGGAGTGCCCTACTTAGCTTGCTGCCACCGTGACCCGACCCCGGAAGAGCAGCTGGAGATGAATGAATTGTTACTTCCTAGTAACTGCGTGCACCTTTAATTGTCTTTTGATACTCTCGCAAGGCGAGTCGGAGAGGAACGGGGGGTGGAGTTAGGCAAGGGGAGAGTGGAGCCACACAGTTTTTTGACCTCTCGGTCTCCTTTTTTCTTATTAACCTTTTTTTGCTAATGGACAATCGTTCTGTACCAAATATTTCCTGTGTCGAAGTAAACAGTTAAACTTTACAGAGTGGCCCTGTGGATATTTTGTTGTTTCTGATGTGGATACGAATGAGGGGAGTTGTTAGAGCTGAGGCTTCATGCGTTGGAAACCTACACTATCTTCATGGTGTGGGTTACCCCGTGTAAAACCGAGTGTGTGTGTGTGTGTGTGTGTACTGACCTCTCTCCATTGTAAAATCCTCCGATGACTACCGTGTTCCAAAGCGGGTTCATCTTACTGCGGCGGTTGTACATGACTCTGGTCAGCCACGAGTGCACGGCTTTGGGACTGTAGCTGTGACCGTCGCCCAGCAGCTCCTCATCAATTCTGACACAGGAGGGAAGGAAGGAAGAGGAACCAAGACAATAAAGGAATTAAGCTTTACTTCATTTTAACTGTCAACAGGTTAAAGCTAGTTTGAACTGTGTGTGTCCTGTGTAGGTGTTGGTGAGGTGAGTGTTGTTTGAGCTCCATTCCAAATGAATGAGAGTCAACAGCGCCGTTGTCTCAGAAACAAAAAAAAAACTTGGTTGAACTCAAGTTTTACTCATCGATGTTGGACTGTCTGTCTGTCTGTCTGTCTGTTGTTCTTTTACCAGCTTGTTTTATTTTCATTTACTCAGCCTTTACTTAACCAGGTTTGTCCCATCGAGCTCAAAAGATCAACGGTATCGAAGGCCTTAGAGAGGTCTACTAAGGTCTTGTTCTGTCATATGTGCCCGTCAGACACCACAACTTTACTTCTTCAAACTCGGCACTACCCGCCTTCTTCCTCATCTGGCTTGCTATGATGAAGACTCTATCCTTTTTTTCCTGGCAAGATCCTACCAGACACCAACCATTCACATCACATACTACCAAGACTTCTCTTCTCCGATAGTTGTGGATTAGCTGATGTCTTGCATACAAAAGCAACAAGAGGTATCAAAAAGGTTTGTTTTGGGGTTTTTTTGTATGTAAATCTTCAGCATTGTAGCTTCACTGTGCAGACAGGAGGAACTTACACCATCTGCTCTATGATCTGTTTGAGGTACTGGTAGTCAGCGTAGTCACCCGAGGCCCCCAAGATTGTGTTGTTGTTGACCTGAAGAAAAAAACCCCAAAGAGTTCAACTGTTAAATGAGGTCTTCGAGCCCATCTTCACAGACAACCTTCTGTTTTTGTTTTTTTAGCAGTTTTATTACTGTGTATTAGGCTACTTATTTAAAACGAATGATCTTGATTCATTTCCTTATTGTCTTACTCTATAATGTAAAGCTCCTGCCTCACCTTCATCAGACGGGAGATGTTCCTGAAGCGGGCCAGAGAGCCGTAGGAGCCCAACATGTCTGCAGCGATCACAACACCGCCGGTGAACTTCACCCCCAGCACCGACGTCCCTGTTACCATGGGGTTACTGGGGAAGATGGATGGAGAAGCGAAGAGAAAGAGAGAAGGAGAAAAAGGAATGTAAGTTTGGGAAAAGGGAAAACGAGAAGCACGGAGGAAAGAAAAGGAGGAGAGGGAGAAAAGAAAGAATGAGAAGAAGAAGAAGAGAGAAATGGAAGATGAGCAAGTTTACTGGATTGGTCATCAGATGCCTCACAAGTTTACACTCATCTCTGAGACCAGTGTGAAGTTGTGAAAAAGAAAAGCAAAATTATTCCAAAATATCTGGCAACAACTTCTCAAAGTCGCCAAATAAATAAATAAACAAACAAATAAGTACTTGCTTCAATTAATGGGAAAAAAATTAAACCAATTTGAATTATTTCAACTTGATGATGACAGCAAGATGGCACCACAAACGGGAGCCTCGGTTCTGCGCTGTCTAGTACTTTTCTGTTTTTGTTTAGTTTCCAGCTCTCGCTCTCTGATCACGTTCAGCAGGGAAGAACGTTTAGCCCTCCAACTGTCCACCGGACCAACTTTTTTTTTTTAACCATTTTTAATTGAACCGGAAAGTTTTACCAAGCTGTTACTTGGGAGGAGTGGAGGAGCGGCAGCCCTCTATGGGCTTCGCCAGAGCGCTCGTTAAACTGCGACAGCGGGGGTTTCGAACCGCGCTCCCGTCAACCCACCCGGCAAATGTCTGCTCTCTGGGCAACAAGATGGACGAACCGCTACTCCTGAACAGAACAAACACCGACTTTTCCAGATCTGCCGTCCAGTGCCTCACTGAACCCTGGCTTGGTGAGCATGTATGGGACAGCTCACCCCACCTGCCACACTTCCAACTCCTCCATGCGGACCGTGAAACTGAGCTAATGGGGGGGAAAATGGAAAAGCAGAATCTGCTTCTTTATAAACAAAGGCTGAAGGGGCCACTTACGATGAGTGATGAAATGTGTCTGTCAATAAACGTTGTGTCCAGATGAACTGATTCAACTTTCTTTGAACATCCAGACTCCCTACTCATTATCCTTAACAATGAGCCCTGGTTCACAGCAAAACTCAGGCAGTTTCGTCAGGCCAAGGAATAGGCCTACAGGAATGGAGACATGATCCTGTACAATCAAGTCAGAAACCCACTGACAAAGGAGATCAGAGTAACAAAAACGGGCTATACTGAAAAGGTGAAAAACAGATTTTCAGCTAACAATCCTATGTCTGTGTGAAGAGGCCTGCAGGACATCATCAACTACACCCCCCCCCTCCCCCAGACCTAAGGTGTGTGTCCAAAGCATATACATCATCAGAAAGGCCCAGCTGAGGATGTACTTTCTCCGCCAGCTCAGGAAGTTCAACCTGCCTCAGTAGCTGCTGATCAAGTTCTACTTTGCAGTCATCCAGTCTGTCCTCTGCACATCCATCAGTGTCCAGTTTGGATCGGCCACCAAACAGGACAGGGACAGACCACAAAGGACAGTCAGGACTGCAGAGAAAATCATTGGTGGCAACCTTCCCTCCATTCAGGACTTGTACATCTCCAGAGTCAGGAAGTAGGCAGGCAACCTCACCGCAGACACAACCTGTTCCAACTCCTCCCCTCTGGTAGGCGCTATAGAGCACTGTATGCCAAAACAACCACACACAAGAACGGTGTCTCTCCCCAGGCTGTCACTGTGACGAACACTTACACAGTCCCACAGTATCAGAAACAATCCCTGTGCAGCATACATGCAGCACCGAACATCCACGTGGCAGAAAATGTTCACAAAAATTCACTAGTAATGTGGACATGATGACCAAGCAGGTGGGGACATTCATGGTCCCTGTCACTGAAACGGTGGAGTAAGTCCAGAAAATGGCCTCACTTCACTGCAGTGTTTCTCAACCCAGTCCTCAAGGACCCCCTATCCTGCAGATTTTCATTGTACCCCTGCATAGGTAGCCCCGCTTGTACTTACTCGACCAATCATCTCGCAGCACTTAATTATGCAAGGTGTGCAACGTCTGACAAAATTCAATGCTGATTGGTTGAATAACTACAAACAGGTACACCTATTCAGGGTTGCAAGAGAAAATCTGCAGGATAGGGGGTCCTCGAGGACTGGGTTGAGAAACACTGCTTTACTGTAATGCAGCCTGTAAGACCAGGGAGTGAAAGCATTTAAGTTCGATCACCAGATTTACCACAACACCCCCCCCCCCAAAAAAAAAACACCTTTTCCTTCACAGCTTTACATTGAAGTTGACTCGTTGCGTGTCCTCGTGGACTGGTGCTAAGCGAAGTTTCGTCGTCTGTGCGACGACGATGAAGGAGAAATCCATCCATCCATCTTGTGTTGTGTTGTGTGTATAGAAAATGGCTATGTGTGCAACGGGTGTGTGGACCTCTGGGCGCATTGGTCAACGCAGATTCTGTGCGTTTGTATGTAGGTCCGGTCCTGTCCGGTCCTGTCCTGTCCTGTCATGTCCTACCCTGCCCGGCAAGTCTGCATGAATACGGGAGGCCAGGAGCTGACTACAACTTGTAACGTCGGCCTCGCTCCGCCAGCGTCGGCCGAGCGGACTCCATGATGACTGAGCACCGACGAAGCGAAAGCGTCGGAGAGAAAACCCGCGGCGGACTCCTTCTCTCCGAACCCCCGCGGACCGGCTTACTTACAGCGTGTGTCTGACGGGCCCGCAGCCCGGCCTCTGCTCGTTCCCCGGGAAGGAGTACAGCTGGCCCGGTTTCGGTCCGTTCTCCCAGAAACTCAGTTTCAAGCCGCCGGACTCCATGTTGAGCGTCTTGCGGAAGTGACGTCGGCGATGCCGTCCGCTCGCCGTTCCTGGGCCGCGCGAGGGATTGTGGGAGGCTGACGGGTTACGCGTCGTTTTGTCGACTGCTCCTACTTTCTGCTTTTAAAGCTGGGAAAAAAAACAAAAAGGGTCAATATAAAAAAAGTGTCGATAAAAAAAGTGTCGATAAAAAAAGTGTCGATAAAAAAACCGTGTCGATAAAAAATAAATAAAATAAACTATTACTTTCGGCTGCTGCCGCTAGGGGTCGCCACAGCGGATCATCCGTTTCCGTCTCTTCCTGTCCTCTGCGTCTTCCGCTGTCACACCAGCCACCCGCGTGTCCTCCCTCGCCACATCCATACACCTCCTCTTTGGCCTTCCTCCTCTCCTCTTCCCTGGCAGCTTTTATCATTATTTTCATTTATTTGTTTATTTATTTATTTCCCCCCTTGGCCAATAACCCCCACCCCCCACCCCCTCTGCCGATCCGGGAGGTCTGCAGACCATCACAGGCCTCCTCCTATACATGTGGAGTCACCAGCCGCTTCTTTTCACCTGACAGTGAGGAGTTTCACCGGGGGGGGGGGGGGGGGGTCACGCTATTGCTTTGGACAGTTGACCCCAAGTAGTAAAACTCATCCGCCTTCGTCACCTCCACTCCTTGCATCCTCGCCATTCCTCTGTCCCTCCCTCTCATTCATGCATGTTTTCCGTCTTGCTCCTACTGACTTTCATTCCTCTTCTCTCCAGTGCATACCTCCACCTCTCCAGGCTCTCCTCCGCCTGCACCCTACTCTCCCTACAGATCACAATGTCATCGGCGAACATCATCGTCCACGGAGACTCCTGCCTGATCTCGTCCGTCAACCTGTCCATCACCATTGCAAACAAGAACGGGCTCAGAGCCGATCCTTGATGTAATACCACCTCCACCTTGAACCCACCTGTCATTCCAACCACACCCCTCACCACTGTCACACTGCCCTCATACATATCCTGCACCACTCCTACATACTTCTCTGCAACTCCCCACTTCCTCATACAATACCACACCTCCTCTCTCGGCACCCTGTCATATGCTTTCTCTAAATCTACAAAGACACAATGTACCTCCTTCTGGCCTCCTCTATACTTCTCCATCAACGTTCTTGAAGCAAACATCACATCTGTGGTGCTCTTTCCTGGCATGAAACCATACTGCTGCTAGCTGATCACCACCTCTCCTCCTCTTAACCTGGCTTCTATTACTCTTTCCCATATCTTCATGCTGTGGCTGATCAACTTTATACCTCTGTAGTTGCTACAGTTCAGCACACCACCCTTGTCCTTGGTTTCCACTTCCAAGGAGATGGTGTAGATAAGTGGGTTGAACTGGACTTACTGAATCATGTCTGACCCGCCTGTCCAGCTGTCCCATAAGACACCGTTGTGAAGCTGAGTCCAGCCGTGGTCCAACATGCACTAAAATCAGTGTTTCTCAACCCAGTCCTCAAGGACCCCCTATCCTGCAGATTGTCATTGTAACCCCGCATAGGTAGCCCCGCTTGTACTTACTCGACCAATCATCTCGCAGCACTTAATTATGCAAGGTGTGCAACGTCTGACAAAATCCATTGCTGATTGGTTGAATAACTACAAACAGGTACCTATTCAGGGTTGCAAAGACAATATGCAGGATAGGGGGGTCCTCGAGGACTGGGTTGAGAAACACTGCACTAAATGAAGCTGGTGAGTGACGTCATATCGCTTACGAACGTCATAAACTGTGATATCGTTTATGACGTCATAAATGACATGAACGCCGGTGAGTGACGTCATATCGCTTACGAACATCATAAACTGTGATATCATTTATGACGTCATAAATGATATGAACGCCTGTGAGTGACGTCATATCGCTTATGAACTTCATAAACTGTGATATCATGTATGACGTCATAAATGATATGAACGCCGGTGAGTGACGTCATATCGCTT
The DNA here is from genome assembly GCF_029633865.1 of Lampris incognitus. Classification (NCBI taxonomy): domain Eukaryota; kingdom Metazoa; phylum Chordata; class Actinopteri; order Lampriformes; family Lampridae; genus Lampris; species Lampris incognitus. The sequence continues at coordinate 36,697,040 of NC_079228.1, read as the reverse complement.
ACGAACGTCACAAACTGTGATATCGTTTATGACGTCATCAATGACATGAACGCCATGCTGCGATGTCACGTGATGAAACCATGGCGCACGCCATCTTTCCTCGCAGAGCTGCCATTTGTATACATGGTTCTTCCTTCCTGTTGTCTGTGTGTGGAGCTCCGAAGCTGTTTAATGAACTGCTTTGTTATCAAAATGAGAACGGCGTCCACCGACCACGTCCCAGTTAGAGAATAAAAGAGTCGATTTTTATTTTTTATTTTTTTTTAATTGCCTTAAAGTCACTATAAAACATCTGCTTTATTGACAGATGGAGTTGTATCAGGAAACATTTTCAGCTGGCTCTTCCTCTTTTAATTCTTCCGTCTTCTTGGCACAGAAATCTGGAGAGACAGAGAGAGAGAGAGAGAGAGAGAGAGAGAGAGAGAGAGAGAGAGAGAGAGAGAGAGAGAGAGCAAAAGGAAAAAAGACGAGGTATAAGACAATACATGTTAACAGCATGTCAAATAGTGTGACCATTTTGATTTATAAATAAAAAGATAGCAGGTAATTTGAACTCTATTCAGAATCAAAGCCACTGCTTCATGAAGGAGTATTGAGTTATCTATCTATCTATCTATCTATCTATCTATCTATCTATCTATCTATCTATCTATCTATCTATCTATCTCCCTGTCTGTCTGTCTATCTACCTATCTACCTATCTCTCTGTCTGTCTGTCTGTCTGTCTGTCTGTCTGTCTGTCTGTCTGTCTGTCTGTCTGTCTGTCTGTCTGTCTGTCTGTCTGTCTGTCTGTCTGTCTGTCTATCTATCTATCTATCTATCTATCTATCTATCTATCTATCTATCTATCTATCTATCTATCTATCTATCTATCTATCTATCTCCCTGTCTGTCTGTCTGTGTGTCTGTCTGTCTGTCTGTCTATCTATCTATCTCCCTGTCTGTCTGTCTGTCTGCCTGTCTGCCTGTCTGTCTCACTGCCTTCTCCGTGCAGACTTTACTGATTGGTTCTTGCCCTGCGTTTCACATGCTGTCGTCCAGAGTTCTTAGGGACATAAAACTGCAGCCTCATATTCATTCTCATAATATTTCTTTTTGCACGTCACTTCCGTCAGCGTGAGTAACACGTCAGGTCTGACTCCTGCTCATGTGAAAAGTTACTCGGAAACTAAAATCCATTTGTGACTGTGGTTTGGAGTCTGCCGCCTGTCTTGAAAGAGATTGTAGACTGACCACTCTCGTTGAAATAAATAATAGTAATACTAGTAATAATAATAATATAGTAAGAAACGGCAATGTAACCAAGTATCAAGTTATCTCGTCTCGATATGAAGTCTCATAATAAATATCTCAACTTCTGACCCACCGACAGGTATTATTGCCTGTTTCCAGAAACTGGAACGTTTGAGGAATCTTTACTAAAGAAAGAAAACTCTTGCGTCTGGGTGGCGTGGCCGTCTATTCCGTTGCCTACCAACACGGAGATCGCTGGATCGAAACCCGGCGTTACCTCCAGCTTGGTCAACCGTCCCTACAGACACAATTGCCCATGTCTGCGGGGAGGGGGAGCGACGGGGACGGCTCAGAAGTGTGGGGTAATTGGCCAAATACAATTGAAGAGGAAATAAAGGAGGGGAGGGGGGCAGGGATAAACAGAAAGGGGCCAATTTTGCACCAAATGTGTTGTAGCGAATTCGGGGGGCAGTCTGGGAGACCGTCGCCACAGCCGGGACGCGAACCCGTGTCTTCCACGCCGCAAGCGACAACGTTAACCAGTCGACTAAAGCAGTGTTTCTCAACCCAGTCCTCAAGGACCCCCTATCCTGCATATTTTCTTTGCAACCCTGAATAGGTACCTGTTTGTAGTTATTCAACCAATCAGCAATGGATTTTGTCAGACGTTGCACACCTTGCATAATGAAGTGCTGCGAGATGATTGGTCGAGTAAGTACAAGCGGGGCTACCTATGCAGGGTTACAATGAAAATCTGCAGGATAGGGGGTCCTTGAGGACTGGGTTGAGAAACACTGGACTAAAGGGTCCGACCCGTTAGTCAAGGACCAAGGTGTCTACTTATCCATGCACGTTACAGTAAACATATTACCTCATGTAAATAGCGCCAAGTGCACCGGAGCGCTGAGACACTACTTGCTTTGCAGCACAGCCGGGGCTGTATAGCGCCCATCGTGGCTGCTTTGAGAATTACACGGTTTCTTTTGCTCTCATTTGTGCAGGAGGCGCAGCGGCCGCAAAAGCCGCGCAATCCTTTCGTGAACGCGCCAGCGAGAGTTTCGCCAGAGTGATCGTCATTCGGGGCGTTTTGACCGTGCGTCTTCCCCGTCACGGCTCTCGGCCGACCAATCGTGCAACTTCAGTGACGTCGTTGGTCGCGTGACCCCCCGCGGCCCAATCGTGTCAAACGGATCAGTCAGTCAGTCTCTCAACATGGTCACGCAGTCAGGGAATGGGAACCTTGTTTGGCGTCGTAGTGGAAGTTCGGCGGCTGAGAGAAGTGGAGACATTCCGCCTGCTTCCGGAAATCTACCAGCTCGGATTCCTCCAGAACCGCAGACCTGCCTGGAGATATCACACAGACACCATGTTATTCTCTTGTTACAATCCTTTTTATTCACATTTATTTCTGATTTTTCCCACTTTTTCTCCCACTTTAGGGGCCAATCGATCCCTATTTCAATTCAAACACCCACCCTCGTACTGCATGCCTTCGCCAACTGCGTCTCTCCGGCCGGCAGTCTGGAAGGAGACGCCTCCCCACCTCCGTGACAAGGCGACTCCAGGCCCAACCACTGCTTTTTCCCCACACCCAGAGACGCATTCACGTGACGAACACAAGCCGACTCCGCCCCCCTCCCGAAGACAGCGCTGCCAACTACTGCTGCTTCATCGTGTCCGGCCATAGTCGGATCTGACGAGACCGGGGCGCGAACCCCCGTCCCCGGTGGGCAACTGCATCGACACAAAGCCGATGCTTAGGCCGCTACACCACCGCGGACTCTCTTATTACAATCCTTTAATATTTATTCACTTTTACACTTCACTTGCCCACACACACACACACACACACACAATTCCCAGCAGGTCCACGGCTGGGCAGCTTACCTAGCACATAGAGAGAGTGGATGGGAACCGCCGCATTTGGGACGGTGCTGACGAAGGAGAAGGTCACACAGCGGGAGCAGGAGGGCAAAATCTTTACGTCAGACACACCTTCCGCATCTGGGGAGAGAGGCAAGCAGCTAGTTGTAAAGGCTGCTCGTTACAGTGGCGATACAGGGACTCATATCTAAAGATCCGGTCCAGGGATTTTAATCCAGTCAGACAGGTCTTACTGTGTAGCATTAATGCTAGGGGTCACCTTCAGAAGTGTCATTTGATTTGCCGTAACTGTTAGCGCCCCCTTTCTGAACTCAAGACAGTTCTCAGCAGGTCGACTTCATGCGACTCTTTACGGATAGCTAGCTAGCTCGCTAACTAGCGTGGCGTTGCTAGGCAACTATTCAAAAACAGACCAAGTGACAAACAATTCATTGACTGTCCAATCAAATCAGAGTATTAGATGATGCCATTTATTACCAGGAGCTGCTTGGTCTTCTGAAACAGTTTAATTGTGTTGACACCCAGGAGGAGAGTTTCTCAGGAGGCTTTAGTCACATTTTCACTACAACAGCACTTCTGATATTTTGTGTAGCTTCACATGAACAAACCCTCTGAGACTGGAAAACAGGGGTTTTCATTGGACTGGATCTTTAACTCAAGTTTGATGGCAAAGCTGGAGAATTACAAAGTATGCCTTTTCCCCCCTCTTGTTTATTAGCATTTTCGATGGGAAAAGAGCACCATAAAAACACAATTCTTGGGCAGTCTATTCTGTTGCCTACCAACATAGGGATCGCTGGTTCAAATCCCTGTGTTACCTCCAGCTTGATCAGGCCTCCCTACAGGCACAATTGGCCATGTCTGCGGGTGGGAGGCCGGATGTGAGTATGTGTTCTGGTCGCTGCACTAGCGCCTCCTCTGGTCGGCCGGGACGCCAGTTTAGAGGGGAGGGGGAACCGGGGGGAATAGCGTGATCCCTCCACGCGCTACGTGCCCCTGGTGAAACTCCTCACTGTCAGGTGAAAAGAAGCGGCCGGTGACTCCACATGTGTCAGAGGAGGCATGCGGTAGGCTGCAGCCCTCCCCGGATCGGCAGAGGGGGCGGAGCAGCGACCGGGACGGCTCGGATAATAGAGTAACTGGCCTAGTACAACTAGGGGAGAAGGGGGGGGGGGCAAAAGCAAAAAAAACACAATTCTCCATCTTGGAGAAATAAGCACACCTGCATGCTGCAGTCTCTGACCTGATCTACACCAGCGTATCAGATACTTGGACTTACGTGTCACGGTAGTCTTATCACCAGTGAGTGTCATGTTGGAGGTAGAGATGTTGCATGTTCCATTGCTGAAGGTTGAGAGAGGAGAAATATCAATTTAAAACTTGAAAGACAAAGTGGCAAACAGTCACAGTCAGACTGGGATGTCTGACTTTCGACTTGGAAATGCGCGACATAATGGGGTCTTGAAGCTGTAATTCCACCCCAGAACCACGTCCAACTCTTGTTAAACCCTTGTTTGCTGTGTTTAGTTCGGTGACGCCGGGTCAACACTGTGAATCCACTGGGAACGGTAATGAACTTTAAAACCTTTTCTTGTTATGAGGATGCTGTCGTCATAGAGGAACGTGTTATGAGGCAGCAGTGAGCTACAGGGGTCCTCGTCCCGCCGCACCGAACGGCCGCGTGCTGAGCTGACGCCAAGTGAACATATATTCAGTCGCTTTGTGGTCTGTCTCTCTCTTCATTGGCTGTGTGGCTATAAAAGAGATGCCTCCTTGAAACAAACTGGCGAGTTGAGAAATCTGCATCCCACGTCCCTTCACGCTAACCGAATCGAAAGCGGTGAGCACGGAAGATGAAACTTCCCACTTCCCCGTGCAGTCCAAAGGTCACGCCCTCCTGTACGATGACAGCGACGCTTCCCGAGGGAACTGTGCAGAAAAGGTTGTCTGCTCGAGTTGGCCAACAAGTCAACTTTTTTTTTTTTTACGTCTCTGAAAAGAGGAAGAGGAGGATAAAGAGGGGAAGAGTGGGTGAGTAAAGGTTCTTTTCGCAGGATGTTTTGTCCTGTACTGTCTCGTCTGTCCTGAGGTTCTGGTCTCTAGTTAACTATGACAGGTTCCCCCCCCCCCTTTTTTCTCCCCAATTGTATCCGGTCAATTACCCCACTCTTCTGAGCCGTCCCGGTCGCTGCTCCGCCCCCTCTGCTGATTCGGGGAGGGCTGCAGACTACCGCATGCCTCCTCCTTTGATACATGTGGAGTCGCCATCCGCTTCTTTTCACCTGACAGTGAGGAGTTTCACCAGGGGGACGTGGCACGTGGGAGGATCACGCTATTCCCCCTCTCCCCCGAACAGGCACCCCGACTGACCAGAGGAGGCGCTAGTGCAGCGACCAGGACACATACCCACAACCGGCTTTCCACCCCGCAGACACGGCCAATTGTGTCTGTAGGGACAACCCAGCCAAGCCGGAGGTAGCACGGGGATTCGAACCGGCGATCCCCGTGTTCAACGGAATAGACCGCTACGCTAGCCGGACACGCCCAACTACGACAGTTTTACTGCCACTCTGCACCACCACATAGTAACTAACAGGCGGTATCACCGAGATCTGTGAAGGCTCAGAGTTAAACATACAGCGTGGACCGTATCTCCATTATTACCGTGTTGTGTTTGTAGAGAACCCATCTGATGTCCCACGGCCCCCGCTGTGTTATTACACCTTCTAACAATCACATGTACATAGTCCGGTTGTGCGGTCTGTACATTGAAGGGGGTATTATAGAAAACAAGATTAGTCTAATCTTGGAATGGGTTTTGCCGTTACCATTTTCGTACTTCTGCAGCCCTTAACTAACATCCCCGTTTCCTCACCTTCTCTATGGGACCAAACAGCGCCATGTGAACAAGCCAATCAGGCTGCCCATGTTGAGAGCAAAGCAACCTCTGGTTGGGCAGCCAGAGCAACAACCCGATTACTACGTGGATTTAAATCTGAACGGATATTTCTTAACATGTCTGATGCGGGCTGGGCGAAAACTCACATCTTATTGAACTCATATACGACCAGAAAGTTGTTTGAAGGTGTCGGCGTGATGTCAATCCAGGAGCTGTCCACCACACTCAGGATGTCAGAAAATAATTTGTGGTCCGTGAAACCTTCGATGAAGTTCCATCTGCCAAACAGCTGCAGAGAAGAGAGGGTTTGTGTCTTTAACGCCAGTTTAGAATCAGAATCATGCTAATTGGCCATGTAGCTTTGCACATACATGGAACGTGACTCTGGTTTCGTGGCTCTCTTGGTGTACTTAACATAGAATCACAACACTACAACACAACAATCTTCACATATACACACAAGGATTGACATATACAGGCGAAATAAGAGGTGATAAAGTGCAATGGCGCAGAGAATATATCGGAGATGCGAGGCACAGGGCGGCGGATCTTTCTCCGTTTAGGAGTAGCAGTTCGTCCATCTTGTCGGCCGGAGAGCGGCCGTTTGCCATTGTAGCAGCTGGCAGACAGCTGCTCACAGCCACCAGTCACACCAGGGATCAGGATCTGGATTTATCCTAAAGAAAGCAGCATGGGGCGCAGTCAACAGCTTGTTTGCAGCCACGTGATTCTGATGACGCGCGGGCTTCAGATGGAGGGCAAGAAGTGCAAAGCAGAAGGGACCAGATGGAGCTAGCTTAGCCGGAACTGCGCTAGTTTAGACGACATTATGAGAGAAGGGTATAAACAGAAAGTAAGACATGCTGGACATGATCTTATGTTATGAAGAGGGATTTTTTTGACGAAGTGGTCACTGCACACATGCGTGTTATCCGACTCCGCCCCGAGAGATGGTATATTATTGTGAAAGGGACAACTGACCAATCAGTGATTACTTTGGTGAACATATATGCACTGCCTGAAAAGTCAGATGCAGTATCTGATGCAAAAACAGCAGTCAGAGACAGGTTTGTAGAGGGAGTCAAAGATCCCGCTCCCAACACGAGACCAGAAAGCTGATACAACTGCTAAGGTCATCCTTGGGGAGTGGTCTATGAAGTATGGTGTGCCAGAGGGGTTACATTCAGTGAGCATTTCAACAAGACACTACATGACCTCTTCCGCACACTACTGCCAGAAAAGAAACGCCGCTGGCCTGAGTTTTTGCTAGAACTGGTCTATGCATACTATATAACGCCACATGCCACAACAGGTCCCGCAGTGTACTAGCTCATGTTTGGGGTGCACCCACACCTGCCTGTAGACGCTTTGCTGGGTCAAAAACAAGTGCTGGATAGGAAACATGACCGGCAAGTGGTCCATTAGGAGCACTTAAATGAGGCACAAAACAGAGCAAGGCAGTATGCTGAACAAAAAGCTGCAGAAAGACTTGAACTTTGAGAAGGGCAAAGTGTACTGACCCCCTGTAGAAGTAGGTCAGCTAGTTTACCTATGTCACTGGCCTACTATTTATTTACATGGTTCTTAAGGTTCAGGGCAGCAGTAGAGCCAGTGGAGGCTGACCCAACTGAAAGGGTCCACAGAGCCAACCTTAGGCCATGTGTTGGTCCAGTTCCTACACCCAGGGAACGGAAAGGAAGTGTCCCGACTGCTATAGCACCTCCTTCTACCGAAGTTGCAGAAGACCACCCAGATCCAGACCCTGAGTATGTTGTGCTGGAAGAAACTACATACCCAAGTCTGGATCAGAGCCAGGAGAGAGACAGAGGCGAAATGCCTGATCAGAACAGTGAGGTCTCAGAGCCTGTGGACATGACGAGCTGGTTGTCACTGTACTGTCTTGTCACTGAACATGTGTCAGAGCCAGAGCCGGCTGCCCCTGCAACTCACAGCAGATGTGCTGAGGACATTAAGGTTACTGCACCCACTCCAGCACCTCGCCAGAGCCAGAGGGAAAATGCTGGGGTGCATTCAAACCACGTCACATCACAGCATGGAACGCTATAACATTAAGTCCTGATGCACCGTCTCAGTTGTTGACCGGTAGGGGTGCTGTGTTCTTTACAGAAGCAGTAAATGAAGTTGTGTGAATTAAGTCACCGAGGACGTTGCTTTTATAGCAGGGGAGAACGTAGCCGGGTGGGAAAATATGACTGTAATTATTAACGCTACCAGATGACACTGTCTCAATTTGGGTAACCCGCTGTGACCGTAAAGGATACTGGGAAGAGCGAGCGGGAAAGGGGAAGTCATCTTGTTTACCGCGACGTACACATGGACTGCTTCTGAATGGAAATATCTGGTAAAATGTGACTGTGGGCATGAAATATCAAGTGACCAACCTTTAAAAGTAACAAACGCCTACAGATTGTGAGATCTTCTCCGTTAACGTTTCTGTATTCGTTGGGTGTGGACAGATACACAGACAGTCTAGAGTCTAGAGTGTCTGTGTATCTGTCCACACCCAACGACATGGGGTTCCTCTCAAGACTATGCTCTAGACTCTAGAGCATAGTCTTGAGAGGAACCCCATGCCATTTGTGTATTGTGCCGCCATAACACTGTCTGTGCTCCTGGACAGAGGCACAGGCTAGTCTGCACTCAAGCTGTACACATCCAGTTGTAACACTACAAGGCCTGTGGATGTGCGATTGTTAATTGTGAATTTGTGTGCTCTTTGTGTTACCAGGATGAGCCATTAGTGTTATTTTTTTTGCACTATTTTGCAGTGGGTGTGTTAGTTTAGTTTTTCATGGTTATCGATGCTTTTATTTTCTTATTATTTAAACTGAATATCAAATTGTATTGTTCAGAATAAAGACCAGTAGCAGCTGGTGCTAACAATTTTTTTTGGGGGGGGGGGCGCGCAATTTATCTTGGCACAGCACCAAGGTAAATTGCATCCCCCCAAAATTGTTTGCACTGATGAAGACCCCAAAAAAGATATTTCCATGTCCTCTGCCGGTTTAATGTTTAATTTCGTCAGGCTATATATATATATATATGTATGTATGTATGTATATACACACATACACACACACACACACACACACACACATATATATATATATATATATATATATATATATATATATATATATATAATGTAGATATAGCCAGATCAGACAGACAGACAAACAGAAAGACAGACAGACAGATGGACACAGACAGACAAACAGACAGACGCAGACAGACAGGGCTCAGGTGTGTGTTGGTACCTTGCTGAGGTCGTCCAGAGGAAGAGGAGTGAGCAGCTGTTCACAGTCTTCAGAGGCACTCAGACTCAAACCAGCCAAAACCAGAAAGACATGGACCCGCAAAAACATGATGAAGACAAACTGGAGCGGTCTTGCACGGGACCAGCAGGCAGGATAACTAAAACCCAACAGCTCAGACGGGAAGAAAGATGAGAAATTTGTTCAACAGTTTCCACTAAAGTAAGAGGACGTCCCAGACCCGAAGAAAACCAGAGGACTGAGCGGACAGCCTCCGTCTTTTAATAGATCCCTGCCAGGGGGAGGTGTGCTTTACAACCCCAAAATTGGGCAAGTCTGGAATTTGCCCGAATTACATTTGATGACAAATGCAAACTCACCTACAGATCCAAGTGATCCAGTGAGTTCGGTTCAGACGCAGTAATCATTAACTTATTTGGAGGGACAGGCCTTGGACAGCAACACACACGCCGCTACCGTTTCATCACAGTATCGACTCCAGAGATGTTGTTCTTTGCTGTTGCGTCTGGATATGGTTATCAGCCATTCTGAACTTTCCAGAAGGCTTTAGTAAAAAAAAAAAAAAAAAACCAAACAAAACTGGGGGAGATATAAGAAATAAAAGAAAACAAGAAACGTCTCCCAGTCTGTGGCTCAATATGATTAAGACCAGCTGGCAGAGGAAACCTTGCTTATTAAAGAACAGTCCTGGAGCAGAACCCGGCCATCCCGAATGAACCAGGGTGTATAGAACAGAATAACTATTTCTTCCCTGAGTGCCATAAAAAGTCTTTAAAGATTCATACACAATATTCCCCCGTTGTTTGACACGTGTATAAACCGCTATTTCCCCATTACTTCATTTAATATGATGGAACAAGCTGGTTTTTGAATCGATCTGTATTAATCTACATTTACCTTTGACGTTACCGTAGCACAGATTGATTGTTTTTCCTCCTCTTGCAGCAGTATAATGGCAGTGTTTTGATTAGTTTACTTCTGTTCATATCACCTGAAACACAAACGAAGCAGGCTCAGCTGACTCGGATTCCAGCCATGATCAGACATGTGATAGGATTACATAAACCACTGTGAGTCGGGCTGAACGAGGATCAGCAGAGTAAGCAAACTTGATTATTTATGTAGCACTTTTCAAAACAGCAGCTACAAAGCGCTTCGCGGCTGATAATGAGATGCATAAGAATACACAACATGAAAACAGCTCGTAAAAATACAGCTGATAAAATAGAAAGAAAACCACTCAACAGTAAACAAACAAAAGATTAAAGACGAGTAAAACCAATAGGAGTTGCAGAGTAACAAACTCGTAAAAACACTGGCCTATACAAGTGGGGTTTTAAAACATTTTTTTAAATGTGGTACAGACTCAGCTGACCCGACAGAGGGGGAGGCAATTCCATAGTGTCGCAGCTAAAACGGTGTTTTGAGCCTGGACCATGGGACAGTGAAGAGCAACTGGTCAGATGATGTTCGAGTATTCTTGGTGCAGAGTATTGGGTTGTAAATTGAGAAATACAAGAGGGTGTCATGCCATGGAGGGCTCTGAATGTGATCAGGAGGACCCTGAACTGATATCTGAAGTGTAGAGGAAGCCGGCATAAGTGGGCCAGAATGGTGGTAATATGCTGTCTTCGTTTTGTGTCTGTCGAAAGCCTGGCTGCCGCGTTCTGAACCAGCTGAAGTCGAGTAATTGCCGACTCACTTAAACAAGAAAATATGGAGTTACAGTAATCCAGGTGGGGAGAGATAAAGGCAAGGAATAATTTGCTCTACAATGTTCTTAGGCAATGCTGAACGGATATTGGCAATATCTGAGTTGTAAAAAAACAAGACTGAACCAATTTCTTAATGTGATGGTCAAATTTCAGGTTTTCATCAATCACAACACCAAGATTTCTAGCAGAGGGTCTTATATTTCCTGCTAAGTGCCAGAGGTATGGACTAATACTCTTTGAAATCTGGTCTGGGCCGATAACCAAGATTTCTGTTTTGTCTGTATTCAGCTGTAAAAACTCAGTGACATCCCATCTTTGATAGCAGTAAGGTAGAGTATCCAGATTACGAAGCCTGTCGGATTTAAATGAAACATAAAGCTGAGTGTCATCTGCATAGCAGTGGTATGCGGGGAGAACATGCAAACTCCACACATGCAAACCCCCCACGGCCTGGGGTCTGAACCCGGGGCCTGCTTGCTGTGCGTGAGGCAACAGTGCTGATCACTGGGCCACCGTGCCATATCATTAGTGACTTTCAGCAGAGCAGTTTCAGGACTATGCAGCTGGTAAAAACCAGAATTAAATGGGTCAAGAATGAGATTAGCTTCCACCATTCCCAGTAGTTGTTTAGCAACAGCTAAACAAATCGTAAATCGTTGTCTCAACGATTTTGAGACAAAAGTTAATTTAGAGTTTGCTCTGTAATTTTGATGGCGTGTTGGATCATGGCCAGGTTGCTTTAAAAGGGGCTGGATACAGGCTTGTTTGAAATAGGCAGGGAACAAAGCAGAGGACACTGACTCATTTACAATAAAGAGAAGACAAGGGACAATGACTTCTAATACCTCTATATACAGTGCATCTGGAAAGTATTCACACCCCTTCACTTTCCCCACATTTTGTTATGTTACTGCCTTATTCCAAAATGGATTAATTTCCTTTTTTATCCGCATCATTCTACACACAATACCCCATAATGACAAAGTGAAAAAGGTTTTGTAGAATTTTTTGCAAATTTATTAAAAATAAAAAACTGAAATATTGCATGTACATATAAGTATTCACACCCTTTACTCAGTACTTGCTTGAGGCACCCTTGGTAGCGATTACAGCCTCAAGTCTTCTTGGGTATGAAGCTACAAGCTTGGCACACCTATATTTGGGGTATTTCTCCAATTCTTCTCTGCAGATCCTCTCGAGCTCTGTAAGGTTAGATGGGGAGCGTCGCTGCACAGCTATTTTCAGGTCTTTCCAGAGATGTTCAATGGGGTTCAAGTCTGGGCTCTGGCTGGGCCACTCAAGGACATTCACAGACTTGTCCCGAAGCCACTCCTTCGTTGTCTTGGCTGTGTGCTTAGGGTCATTGTCGTGTTGAAAGGTAAACCTTCGCCCCAGTCTGAGGTCCTGAGCGCTCTGGAGCAGGTTTTCATCAAGGATCTCTCTGTACTTCGCTCCATTCATCTTTCCCTCGATTCTGACTAGTCTCCCAGTTCCTGCCGCTGAAAAACATCCCCACAGCATGATGCTGCCACCACCATGCTTCGCTGTAGGGATGGTATTAGCAAGGTGATGAGAGGTGCCTGGTTTCCTCCAGACGTGACGTTTGGCATTCAGGCCAAAGAGTTCAATCTTGGTTTCATCAGACCAGAGAATCTGGTTTCTCATGGTCTGAGAGTTCTTTAGGTGCTTTCTGGCAAACTCCAAGTGGGCTGTCATGTGGCTTTTACTGAGCAGAGGCTTCCGTCTGGCCACTCTACCATAAAGGCCTGATTGGTGGAGTGCTGCAGAGATGGTTGTCCTTCTGGAAGGTTCTCCCATCTCCACAGAGGAACACTGGAGCTCTGTCACAGTGACCATCGGGTTCTTGGTCACCTCCCTGGCCAAGGGCCTTCCCCCCGATCGCTCAGTTTGGCTGGGCGGCCAGCTCTGGAAAGAGTCCTGGTGGATCCGAATTTCTTCCATTTACGAATGATGGAGACCAATGTGCTCTTCGGGACCTTCAAAGTTGTAGACATGTTTTTGTACCCTTCCCCAGAGGTGTGCCTCGATACAATCCTGTCTCGGAAGTCCACAGACAATTCCTTTGACTTCATGGCTTGGTTTCTGCTCTGACATGCACTGTCAACAGTGGGACCTTATATAGACAGGTGTGTGCCTTTCCAAATCATGTCCAATCAATTGAATTTACTACAGGTGGACTCCAATCAAGATGTAGAAACATCTCAAGGATGATCAGTGGAAACAGGACGAACCTGAGCTCAATTTTGAGTGTCATAGCAAAGGGTGTGAATACTTATGTACATGCAATATTTCATTTTTTTATTTTTAATAAATTTGCAAAAATTTCTACAAAACCTTTTTCACTTTGTCATTATGGGGTATTGTGTGTAGATTGATGAGAAAAAAAGGAATTTAATCCATTTTGGAATAAGGCTGTAACATAACAAAATGTGGGGAAAGTGAAGGGGTGTGAATACTTTCCGGATGCACTGTACAATCTGGGGGGTAGAGCGTCAATGCCACAGGAGGATAAATGCATGTGTGACATAATTCTAAGCAGATCATTCAGGGAAATATGGGTAAATTCACTCCGCAATGTGAAGGAGGCATCTGGAAAAGTTATACTTGAGGCATTACAGAGGCGTTGATACTCTTAACCGTCTCAACAAAATAAGCTACGAATTTATCGAAGCGTTCAACAGAGGAGGCCAAAGCGGTTGAAGGGGCAGGGTTTACAAGTCGATCAATGGAACTCTAGAATTTTTTTTTTTTTTTTGCAGCCACGAAAAGTTGCCCAAACTCAGGCGGAAAATGTTTGGGTGTGAGGGACAATGCTAACAGTTCCACATCAGCAGAGCAATGTGTGTTTCACAAATGACAGCTGTGCAACTCCAACGTTTCCCGCCGGAAGCACAGACCCCGTTCAAAGCCTTCCAGTTGAAGTTCGCCTTCATCAATGGCAAGATCTAGCCAAGTATATCAAATCGTACTCTGGATCACTATACAATGAGATTTGATTTGATTTCCTTTATGATTAGAAGACTCAATAATCTCACTTAAGCAGCATAATGAGCATTTCAGTGACAAAGATGGAACCTCTGTTACGGGATTGTTGGAGAAAACCAACTCCTCATTTCCACGTCTCAGTGGAGTAGTAATAGTACTAGCAGTAACAGTCGTGGAGATACACTTTATGACGGCTGACAGATTTGGTCTTTTAGCCTCTGAACCGTCACTTTACATTTTCATTTTAGGATGTGATTCTTTAAACTGGATTTACAATTTATCGAACATCATCCTTGTCGGTCAAGGGTGACAGGCCTTGACCCCCACATTCTTACTTTGTAAATATACTTTTGTATTTTTTTTTATTATAAAAAAAGAACAAAAATGCAGCTCTGTTGTTGGTCTGGTCAAACTCACAATGTCACAAAGCCTCCACAGTTAATCCATTACCAACCAAGAATATGGGTTTTCAGTAGCTTCCATCAACACAAGACACCACAGGGATGAATACTAGTATCAGGTCAAAGTTCAGAATTTAATCTTTTGCAAAAACAAGAAAGAAAATGTGAGTTTAATCAGTTTGTCTGATAGAGTCTCTTTCCTCTTGATTTGACCAGTTTTGACACTTGTTTGATTTCAGAACTCAAATGATGGATCAGTATTTTCAGCCATTAACTGATCAACATAATAAATAAAAACAACTATTAATGAATTACAGCAATGGCGAAGAGCTCATCCTATGATTACAAATGCTCTTTAACAGTTTTGACAATGTTTTTGTACTGTATGAGAACGAGAGCCACTGACAGTCATGTCATAATAAAACATTTCACCTGAAAAACATTAGGTCTGTAAATACACACTAATACACTGCAAAAAATGAAATCTTATCAAGTGACAATATCTTGTATTTGGTACAATAAGTTCAATATTGAGTAGAATTATCTTGAATTATCTTATTCCACTGGCAGATAATTTTGCTTATTTCAAGTTTTTTTCCCTTGATTTTGGTCAATTCAATCTTGTTTTAAATAAATGTTAATCTTGTTTTCTTAAAACAAGATTAAATTGACCAAAATCAGGACTTAAGAGTTTTGTATAATTAATAGAGAGCAGCACATAGACAAATCTACCATCATTGTCATTACCAATCTCCATAACCACAAGTTATAACTTCCTTTCCACTATAATCAGGACACCTCCAGCTTTATCAGAGGTGGACAACCCGGCTTCAGGAAGTCCTGCCACGTATTTGTCCCACCCCTGCACTACACCAGCTGAATTCAACCAGCACAACTCTTCAGCCAGGTAAATCACCTCGTTTAGTGAATGGCCAGAACAAATGCATGGCAACACTTGTACTTTCTGAGGCCGGGGGACTTGTACTTTCTGAGGCCGGGGGACTTGTACTTTCTGAGGCCGGGATGTACTTTCTGAGGCCGTGGTGTACTTTCTGAGGCCGGGGGACTTGTACTTTCTGAGGCCGGGATGTACTTTCTGAGGCCGGGATGTACTTTCTGAGGCCGGGGGACTTGTACTTTCTGAGGCCGGGATGTACTTTCTGAGGCCGGGGGACTTGTACTTTCTGAGGCCGAGGGACTTGTACTTTCTGAGGCCGAGGGACTTGTACTTTCTGAGGCCGGGATGTACTTTCTGAGGCTGGGGGACTTGTACTTTCTGAGGCCGGGGGACCTGTACTTTCTGAGGCCGGGATGTACTTTCTGAGGCCGGCGTGTCCACGTCTGAGCCTTACTTGACGTGCATGAGTGAGCTGTGATTTTATGCACTTGTTTCGGAACCGCTGTGCGTCCTTCGCTGTCAGGCGCGTCTCTTGAATCAGAGCCACAGAAACACGTCTGCGGCATAAAACCTCCACGCTTAATGGGCGAGTTCAGACCGCCAACGTTCCAGCTCAAGATACGTAGGTCGGCCATTTAAATGGCGTTGTAGAGATGCAGCAAAATAACATGTAAACATTCCACTTTATATGAGTAGTAAAGAAAAGAATTAAACTGAGAACATGTCGCTTAATAGCTAATGGCCGCACAGTACATCATTTAACACAGACAAACAGAGTTTAACAACAGAACTTCAAACAAACAGGCAAACCGCCGGGTCATGCAGCACCCAAGGTCTGCATGGAGCGTGCATTAGTCGTTCTGATGGCGCGCGTACTGCACGGCCACGCCTCTGTTGCGTTGCTAAGAGACCACTCGAAGACACGCGTCTGTTAGCATGCGCTTCTTTACTTGAACAACTCACGTCACACTCCTTCTCCCCTCTTACAGTCAATTACATCCTAGCTTGTCCTCTAGCTCCCCCTACTGCCCTCCAACTGCATCAACTCAAGACCTCACGTCCTCCCAACCCCTCTCTCCTCCCTCCCATGTCTCATGATGTTCAACAAACAACAGAACACAAACATAAGGAAAAAAAAGCCCCACACAGAAGAGATGTTGAAATTCACAAAATACACAGAGCTTCAGCACTGTGGGCTATTCAGTCCACGACATAAAACGAGAAATAAAAAACATAACAGAACATCCTCAGTATCAGTCAACTTTCTAAACAATAGGAAGATTGACCCCGTCACTCTTTACAGGGGGTCAATCTTCCTATTGTTTAGAAAGTTGATTGATATTGTGGATGTTCTGTTGTGGAGGACGAAAGAAAGGAGACTAAAGTAACCAATGGAAACAATAACAGGGAGCAAATGAATTACTCCTTAATGACCACTAGAGGGGGGAAATACTAAAAAATAAATGCACAAATGGGGTAGGAGTAATTCTGAAGGAAGAATATGTGAAGAATGTGTTGGAGGTGAAGAGTGCAGGGTTCAACGTTAATGGGTTTTTTTTTCAAGTGGGTCAGAAGTCTACTTGCCCAAAGTCAATATTTACTTGCCCCTATACAAATTGTTTAACTCATTAGCAGTTAACAAAATAACAAAGACTATAGTTGTCACGTTTAATCTTTATTTAAGTAAATGAAACATAGCAAGGACACAGTGTGTCATAGATGTGTAGCAACAAACATTCTTGCATATCGAAAATGGTACGACCCTTCCCCCCATCCATCCCCCCCCCCCCCCAGAGATGGACTCGTTAACTATGAGTGCTTGAGCGAGTGAGCTTAACCGTGTGGGAGTGAAAGAACAGGCTATAGCAGAAGTTTTGCACCTAAAAACCTAATGAAACCATACAAATGCAAATCTTAATTACACCGAAGTGCTCTGCCCTACTCACAGCCATCTTTGTACAACTCACTCCTCATCGAAATGGGCAACCGCTGGCCCCTCAATGCTAATGTGTAGCAGTTTCCACAACTGAAAGGTTGCTCCGCCAGTCTGTTGTAATGTGCTGCATGGCACTGAAGCCACGCTCACAGGCAGCAGTGGATAGTGGGAGCTGAGGATCAGCTCAACCACCATCAACAGGCTGGGGGAGCTCTGCAGCCTATCAGGGTCTGTTAAAAAGTCTGCCCATGCCTCCTTGCTTTGTTGGACCTGAGGCAGCACTTTGACCACCACTTTTGTGCCTGGCCACTCCTGCTGCCTTGCCTGACCCCTGTCACACTCGCAGCTGCCTGAAGACTCTTGTCCCTCTCCAGGGGTCTCGTTTATAAAACATTGCGTAGGATCCTTACTCAAAGGGTACGTGCGCACAAAAGCCGAAAATGGCGTGTGCTCAAAAAAATATTTAAAAAAAAAAATCGGACTTACAAAACCGTGCCAGGCAACCTTCCCTTTATAAACCACAGTCCACTTGGAAATGTGCGCACCTGTATCAGCCTCAAACCCCGCCCTCTACACGACCA
Source organism: Lampris incognitus (assembly GCF_029633865.1). NCBI lineage: Eukaryota > Metazoa > Chordata > Actinopteri > Lampriformes > Lampridae > Lampris > Lampris incognitus. The sequence goes on along the minus strand of NC_079228.1, from coordinate 36,679,191 downwards.
TATATGGTCAATGCAAAGCACCACACGAATGCTGATGCATATAAATGAGCCTGCTGATCAGTGGTATGTCATGGTCCCGGCAACGACCGAGAGGAAGACGGAGAAAAGGACTTTTTCTGACACAGAACTCGAGGTGCCTGTGGAGGAGGTGGAGGTCACAAAGCAGATATTGTTCGGTGGCCTCAGCAGTGTGGGGGGGGGGGGTCACAAGCAAAAGACAATGCAGCGAGTGGCTACATGTTGCTGCTGCAGTTAATGCAGTGACTGCGACAGAGAGGACAGGGCCGGAAATGAAAAGAAAAGTGGTCAGCTCTGAAGGTGGAGGCAAAAAGAAAAAAAATAAGGGAAGAAAAAAGAATTGCATCCCGCCGTCAGAGCATGTTTGCTACTGGTGGGGGCAAGGGCACACCTGAGCTAACGCCGCTGGAAAACCAAATAGCCTCAAATAATATGGACAACAATATGGTGAGCGGGTTGGTGACCGTTTGCCAGTTTTTGTGCTCTATGGGTGTGATGCTGTGAAGGCTAAGGAAGACAATATGATTTCTCCCCAATTATACTTGGCCAATTACCCCACTCTTCCGAGCTGTCCTGGTCGCTGCTCCACCCCCTCTGCCGATCCGGGGAGGGCTGCAGACTACCACGTCTCCTCCGATACATGTGGAGTCACCAGCCGTTTCTTTTCACCTGACAGTGAGAAGTTTCACCAGGGGGACGCAGCACGCGGGAGGATCACGCTATTCCCCGCCCCCACTGGCGCCCCGACCGACCGACCAGAGGAGGCCCTAGTGCAGCGACCAGGACACATACCCACATCCGCCTTCCCACCTGCAGACACGGCCAATTGTCTGTAGGGACGCCCGACCAAGCCGGAGGCAACACAGGGATTCGAACCGGCGATTCCCGTGTTGGTAGGCAATGGAATAGACCGCTACGCTACCCGGACGCCCACAGGGTTTTTCAAATTTTTTGTTAAGTGTGGGACCAAACCTGGCAGAAGAAATCGATGACCTACAGCCAAAAGAGGTGGGGGGCTATGGTGGATTATGGAGATAGAATTCAAAGCTCCATCTTTCTGAGAGCTGTAGATAGAAGGAAAGGAAATCATTGATATTAACAAGAGTAAGAACCAAATGCCAACTGACTGGAATGGCACTGATATGACTTTAGTTAAGAAAGTCATTGATGGTATTGACTTACATCTGCAACTTGTCTTTCAAAACGGGTACATTTCCATGTAATATGAAAATTGCTAGTTATCCTACTATATAAAGCTGGGGATAGACATCACTTTACCAATCACAGGCCTGTGTCCTTACTTTCTCGGTTCTCTAAGATTTTGGAAAAACTCTATATTGCAAGGTTTGATAATTTTATTGAGAAACATAAATTGTTGTCAGACAGTCAGTATGAGTTCTGATCAAACATATCGACAGCTACGGCATTAATGGAGCTAATAGAAGAAATAACTAGTTGTATTGATAACAAGAAATATGCAGTGGGAGTATTTATAGATAATTAAAAAAAAGCATTTGATACAACTGACCATGAAATATTACTTAATAAAATGATAAGGTATGGTATCAGAAGGGTGGGGCTAAATTGGCTGAAAAGTTATATGGGAAACAGACAATTTGTGCAGACATGTGACTACAAATAAACATACGTGGACATTACTTGTGGAGTCCCACAGGGGTCAGTATTAGGCCCTAAATTATTTGATCTGTATATCAATGACATACACTATATGGCCAAAAGTATTGGAACACCTGGCCATTACACCTACAGGAACTTTTATGACATCCCATTCTACATCCATCGGCATTAATATGGAATTGGTGTCCCCCCACCCCTTCGCAGCTATAACAGCTTCCACTCTTCTGGGAAGGCTTTCCACAAGATTTTGGAGTGGGTCTGCAGGAATTTTTGCCCATTCATCCAGAACATGTGTGAGGTCAGGCACTGATGTTGGACAAGAAGACCTGGCTCACAATCTCCATTCTAGTTCATCCCAAAGGTGTTAGATGGGGTTGAGGTCAGGGCTCTGTGAGGGACTTTCAAGTTCTTCCACACCAAACTCACCCGACCATGTCTTAACGGACCTTGCTTTGTACACTGAGGCAGTCATGCTGGAACAGAAAAGGGCCCTCCCCAAACTGTTCCCACACAGTTGGAAGCATAGAATTGTCCAAAATGTCTTGGTATGCTGACGCATTAAGATTTCCCTTCACTGGAACTAAGGGGCCTAGCCCAATCCCTGAATAACAACCCCATACCATTATCCCTCCTTCACCAAACTTTACAGTTGGCACAATGCAGTCAGGCAGGTAATGTTCTCCTGGCATCTGCCAAACCCAGACTCGTCTATTAGACTGCCAGACAGAGAAGTGTGATTCATCACTCCACAGAACACATTTCCACTGCTCCAGAGTCCAGTGGCCACGTGCTTTACACCACTCCATCCCACGCTTGGCATTGTGCTTGGTGATGTAAAGCTTGCATGCAGCTGCTTGGCCATGGAAACCCATTCCATGAAGCTCCTGGCACACAGTTTTTGTGCGGACGTTAATGCCAGAGGAAGTTTGGAACTCTGCAGTTATTGAGTCAACGGAGTGTTGGCAACTTATGCACTATGCACCTCAGCACTCATTGACCCCGCTGTGGGGCTTTACGTGGTCTGCTACTTCCTGGCTGAGTTGCTGTTGTTCCTAAACGCTTCCACTTTTCAATAATACCACTTACAGTTGACCATGGAATATCCAGCAGGGAAGAAATTTCACGAACTGACTTATTGAAAAGGTGGCATCCTATGACAGCACCATGCTTGAATTCACTGAGCTCTTCAGAATGACCCATTCTTTCACAGATGTTTGTAAATGCAGACTGCATGGCTAGCTGCTTGATTTCATACACCTGTGGCAATGGGTCTGATTGAAACACCTCAATTCAATGATTAAGAGGTGTGTCCCCATACTTTTGTACATATAGTGTAGGTAAGGTACCAAGTCTATTGAAATTCATTTTATTTGCGGATGACACAACCATTTTTTGTTCCGGGGAGAATTAACAGGAGCTTTTTGAGTCGATCACAGCTGAAATGAAAAAGTACAAAATGTGGTTTGACAGAAACAAATTATCATTAAATCTGAACAAAACCAAGTTTGTTATTTGGAAATTGTAAAATAGACACACAAGTAGAAGTAATGATCAACAATATCAACATTGCAAGAGTATATAAAAATAAATTTCTGGGTGTGATACTTGACCATAAAATCTGCTTGAAAACCTCATATAAGATTCGTAAGAACAAAAATGGCAAGGAGCATTGGCGTTCTGGGAAAGGCAAGGCACATTCTGGATCATAAAGTATTGTACATTCTGTATTGTTCACTTGTATTGCCATATTTGAATTACAGTGTGGAGGTATGGGGGAACACCTACAAAAGCAACTTACAATCATTATGTGTACTACAAAAAAGAGCAAAAAGGACAGTAAACAATGCAGGATATAGGGAACATACTAACAAACTGCTTTTAAATTCACAGGCTATGACGTTCATGGACCTGGTAGAATTCAACACTGCACAAACGTTGTTCAAAGCAAGATATAATCTACTTCCTGGCAACATACAACAATTGTTCTCAGATAGAGAGGGGGGTACAATTTAAGGAAAGCACAAGTTTAAATCAATTCAAAAAGAGGTACAAAAAATATTTCAAAGAGGTACAAGGATGAGGAGGAGGTTTTGCTCCTCTCATGACTGCGACACCCATAGTGGATGCTGTTATTGTTTTTTCTTGGAAATCATTGTTATTGTGTAAATTGTGTAAACACAAAATCCATTGCATGTTGTCCGTCTAGGGAGAGAGAGCCCCCTGTGTTGCTCTCCCTGAGGTTTCTTCCTATTTTTTTCTTCCTGATAAAAGGTTTTTTTAGGGAGTTGTTCCTTATCCGATGAGAGGGTCTAAGGACAGGATGTTGTGTTGCTGTTAAGCCCACTGAGCCACTGAGGCAAATTTGTAATTTGTGATATCGGGCTATACAAATAAAATTGACTTGACTTGACTTATTGTTTTCTTTCTTTTTTATTTTTGTTGTTTTATTGTTGTTATTTTTTATTGAGTCATTGTGAGATAGTTATTGAGAATGACATACTCTGATGCGTAAAAAACGAAGTTTATTATCTAGGTTTATTAATTGAGCATTAGAGAGGGGGAAGGAAATAAGTAGTAACTTCCTCCTGCTCTTTTTCGAACATATAATTTTTGTTGGATTCGCTATTGAGAATTCTTGTTGAACTCTTTCTCGTTTTATTTTTATCATTTGTTGTTGTTTTATTTATTATTGGTCATTTTTTCTTTTGTTTTGCATGTTCGAAATAAAGACATTTGAATTTGAACCCAGGAGTGTGGGACAGAGTGATGAGTATTATGCTGGAAATGAAAGGTGTGATGGTGAATATTATCAGCGCATATGCCCCGCAAGTTGGGTGTGAGATGGAAGAGAAAGAAGATTTCTGGAGTGAATTGGATGAAGTGGTGGAGAGGGACCGAGCTGGTAAGGATGTGCACAAGGTTAGGGCGATGACGGATAAGATGGCAATGTGCTGACAAGCGAGGAGTGTGTGTTGAGAGGGTGGAAGGAGTACTTTGAAGGGCTGATGAATGAAGAAAATGAGAGAGAGAGAAGGTTGGATGATGTGGGGATAGTGAATCAGGATGTGTGGTGAATTAGCAAAGAGGAAGTGAGGGCAGCTATGAAGAGGATCAAGAGTGGAAAGGCAGATGGTCCAGATGACAGACCTGTGGAGGCATGGAGATGTTTAGGAGAGATGGCAGTGGAGTTTTTAACTAGATTTTTTAACACAATCTTGGAAAATGAGAGGATGCCTGAGGAGCAGAGAGGAAGCACACTGGTACTAATTTTCAAGAATAAGGGTGATGTACAGAGCTGTAGTAACTGCAGAAGTATAAATAAAGTTAATAAAGTTGATCAGCCACAGCATGAAGTTATGGGAAAGAGTAATAGAAGCTAGGTTAAGAGGAGAGGCGATGATCAGCGAGCAGCAGTATGGTTTCATGCCACAAAAGAGCACCACAGATGCGATGTTTGCTTTGAGAATGTTGATGGAGAAGTATAGAGGAGGCCAGACGGAGTTACATTGTGTCTTTGTGGATTTAGAGAAAGCATATGACAGAGTGCCAAGAGAGGAGGTGTAGTATTGTATGAGGAAGTCGGGAGTTGCAGAGAAGTATGTAGGAGTGGTGCAGGATATGTATGAGGGCAGTGTGACAGTGGTGAGGTGTGTGGTTGGAATGACAGATGGGTTCAAGGAGGTGGGATTACATCAAGGATCGGCTCTGAGCCCTTTCTTGTTTGCAATGGTGATGGACAGGTTGACGGACGAGGTCAGGCAGGAGTTTCCGTAGACTATGATGTTCATGGAGGAAATTGTGATCTGTAGCGAGAGTAGGCTGCAGGTTGAGGAGAGCCTGGAGAGGTGGAGGTATGCACTGAAAAGGAATGAAAGTCAGTAGCAGCAAGACGGAATACATATGCGTGAATGAGAGGGAGGGCAAGGGAATAGTGAGGATGCATCGAGTAGAGTAGGAGTAGAGGTGATGAAGGTGGATGAGTTTAAATACTTGGAGTCAACTCTTCAAAGTACCTGGGAGTGCAGAAGAGAGGTGAAGAAGAGAGTGCAGGCAGGGTGGAGTGGGTAGAGAAGAGTGTCAGGGGTGATTTGTGACAGAAGGGTACCAGCAACGGTTAAAGGGAAGGTTTACAAGATGGTAGTGAGACCAGCTATGTTATATGGTTTGGAGACAGTGGCACTGATGAAAAGACAGGAGGCGGAGCTGGTGGTGGCAGAGTTGAAGATGCTAAGCATCATTGGAAGTGATGAACCCAATTTCCTCTCAGGGATGAATAAAGTATTCTGATTCTGATTCTGATGAAGGACAGGATTAGGAACGAGCATATTTTCTTACCCTTTTGTATCTGTTTAAGTCAGAGTACTGCTGGCATCGTGTGTGGCTGCCGCTTCTCCCTCTTGTTGCCCCCCCATTCCCATCCACCCCTGTATGTCTGTGTTACGTTTATGTTTTGTTTCACCGCCGTGTATTGTAAAGCGACTTTGAGTGTTAGAAAAGCGCTATATAAGTTTGATTTATTATCATTATTATATTGGAGGGACATCTCAGGTTGGATGGTTTGGAGACAAAGCAAGAGAGACAAGATTGAGATGGTTTGGACATGTGTGGAAGAGAGATGCTGGGTATATTGGGAGAAGGATGCTGAATATGGAGCTTTCAGGCAAGAGGAAGGCCAAAGAGGAGGTTTATGGATGTGGTGAGGGAGGACATGTAGGTGGCTGGTGTGACAGAGGAAGATGCAGAGGACAGGAAGAGACAAAAACGGATGATCCGCTGTGGCGACCCCTAATGGGAGCAGCTGAAAGTAGTAGTAGTAGTAGTAGCAGCAGCAGTAGTAATGGTATTTACTATTCATGGCATGCTTTGGCACTGCAAAATATCAAACCGCCTAACACCAGAAGCTGTTGTCTGTGGCTATATACTCTTCAACAGGAGCTTACAAATACATAGCTCCTTTTAATTTGCTTAGCTGCTTTGTATACTACTGCTTCATGAATGTCCTCCACATTTCTGGATGCGTTGTGCTTATTACAATATAGTGTCATGCCACATTGGAGAGATGCCACCACTGCAGTCCCAAATGACGGCGTTCCACTGGGTGCCGCAACATGAGTCTTTATATGTGATCTGATCGCAAAAAACGCTTTTTATCAAACGATGTTTGCTTGCATATCAACAGCTGGTGAATAATGCTGTGTGCCTTTCTGCAGCTCAGGATTTTACTTCTAAGATTTGAAATGAAATTTTACTGTGACATAGCTCAGTAAAGCGCATTCTAACAGTAAAAAGAAACAGGAAAAAAATTCATCAAGTATTAAAGAGGGTTTGTAATCCTAGGATGAGCTCACCATTGTATTGATTCATCATTAGCTGTTGTAGTTAGTTAATGACTGAATATACTGATCAATCATTCGAGTTTTGTGATCAAATCAACATGTCCAAACTGTTTAAATCAAGAGGAAAGACTAAGAATCTATCGGACAAGTTGATTAAACTCACCATTTTCTTTCAATAGCTCCGATAACGACGGGCGCAGCCAAACATCGGTACACAAAAGAGCCACTCATATCTATGGCTCTGTTAGCGACGGGCGTTGGTAAACATCGGGACACAAAGAGCCATGGACATCTACAGCCCTAACAACGACTCCAAGAGGATAAATTCTGAGTCTCATCACCCGCCAGTCAGACTAGCTTGGTCTAGTCAGAAAGGCACGAACTGAGGAAGCCTCTTGGATGAGGGGCGAAATGTCTTCACGGATATATACCAAGTCCAGTTGCGCTTGATTCAACTCCTTTGGATAACCATGACCTGGATGAATGAGAACATTCACAGACATTTTCTTTCTGGTTTTTGCAAAAGATGAAATTACGAACGTTGAGCTGATACTACTAGTATTCATCTCTGAGGTGTCTTGTATTGATGGAAGATACTAGAGAATCTGTTAAATGTTACAACCCCCCCCCCAAAAAAAACAAAAACAAAATAAACTCAAAACAAATCAAATCTCATTTTGTAGTGATCCTTCGGCCCTGGTCATTTAGAAAATCCATGTTGTGATCCAGGACCATTGAGTGGTCACTGGGTTTCCCCAGATGGATCAATAAGCTGGACATCACGATTATCATCTCCTCAGTCAGTAGAAACATGGTCTCCTGTCCTGCTGTCCTGCCAACACCCCGCAGTCACTTCCTGTTTAGTTTATGGCTCCCACTTGGAAGCACATTGATACTTTGCTTAAGGTTGAATTAACCAATGCTCAGCTTTCCGCAGCGCTCAAAACATGGCTCAGCGACTCCATTTCCTCCTTTCTGTGGGAGAATCAAGGAGTTGAAGAGAGGTTTATGCTGTCATGTCACAGAGACAAATGGAAGCAGACGCCTGTGAAGGGAGATCCCTCGTCTGGTTTGAACCTCAAGTCTGTGTCCATCAGTGCAAGGTTTACCTCCGACCTGCTGAGCTGGTCACACTTTCAGGTGAGGGGAGGCAGAGATCTCCTGGCTCCTCATGGAAGCCATAGAAAGATTCCTGGTCACTTTCCTGCTCAAACAGCTGATACACAGCCCCCAGACCACACAGCTCCTGCGGAGAGGTGGAGCTCTCTGCTCTACAGCCTTCCTCCTCTTCCATAACTACTATCCTCTCCATTGGCTTGACCGGCTGTTTGTCAGCCTCCACTGATCCGAGAAGAACCTCAGTCAGGGCCTGGATCATCTGGCCAGGATCTTCTTTATTCAACAGCTGCTTCTCCTCGTGAGGAGGTGTAGAGACCATGTTGAAGGACCTGAGGAGTTTTCATGGCAACAGGGTTTCAAATTAGAACCAAATCAGAACCAGGAAAGCACAGTGGTGCCTCACCAACACACCAACTGGCTGGGGAGAACATCAAGTCTGTCAGCCAACAAGCGGAAACTGATTTAAGACTTTCCAGTGACTTTAATTTGTTTAAGAATTGTTGCCAATAAACCATGGCTCTGTAGCAAAATTTTTTTTTTTATCCATTTTATAAATTTCCACTTGATAAATAAATTTCACACACCAAATTTTACAACATCTAGAGGCTGTGGGTGTGCCCTTGTTTTCACAACAGTTCTTTGATTGACAAGTGGACAGGAAATCACACCACAGTGGGAAATATCAGTAAATTGAAAGCACAGCGCATAACTGTATAACAGTACATTTACTATAATATGTATCTCACTGCACAGCCTTCAGTGTAAACAGAATATTTCTCTCATTGCTGGAAAATAGATTCATTAGTGGGGGATTAAGCCTTTAAACTGGTAATATGAAGAGAACTACATCATCCCTCCTCTTCACTTTTTCTTTTTTTTGACCCCCCCCCCTTTTCTCCCCCAGTTGTACTTGGCCAATTACCCTATTTTCTGAGCCGTCCAGGTCGCTGCTCTACCCGCTCTGCTGATTCGGGGAGGGCTGCAGACTACCACATGCCTCCTCCGATACACGTGGAGTCACCAGCTGCTTCTTTTCACCTGACAGTGAGGAGTTTCACCAGGGGGACGCAGCGCATGCGAGGATCACGCTATTCCCCCCTGTTCCCCCTCCCCCCTGAACAGGCACCCTGACTGACCACAGGAGCTGCTATTGCAGCGACCAGGACACATACCCACATCCAGCTTCCCACCCGCAGACACGGCCAATTGTGTCTGTAGGGACGCCCGACCAAGCGGAGGTAACACGGGCATTTGAACCGGCAGTCCCCGTGTTGGTAGGCAATAGAATAGACCGCTACACTATCCGGATGCCCCTCTTCACTTTCTACCCTTCCTCCAATAAGTTCTATGGGGAATTATCTACTACATTTACAAAATGCATTAATATGATAATCTACTATTTCATATTGACTAGTCATTGTTTTTATTTGTTATATTTACTAGTCATGTTATATTTACTATTCATATTAGAAAATATTTACAATTCATTGTGTATTTACTGACCATGTTATCATATTTACTAGTCATGGGCTTTATAAATCATGTTATGGTATTACAAGTCATGTTATGATATACTACTATACTACATAACGGTGCATTGCATGGGTAGGGTACATTGCATGGGTAGGGTACATGCAACAGGTGAGAGTTTGAAGAGAGGTGTCATGTTAAAGTGGTTGAGGGGATGAAAATGATCAACACAGATGAGAAGGTGTCAGAGGTAAATGAAGGACTAACAGACCTGCTCAGGATGTGAGACATGGAGTTCAACATGGAGGCCACCTCACTCATCCAGCAGGTCAAGGTGAGGGCCAGCTGGTGCAAACCCAAACTCTCCACCCCTCCCTGGGACAGCAGCTGGTTCCAACTGACCTGTATGAAGACAGAGAGAGAACGAGAGAGGTTAAAATTACATACATCAGGTTACTCATCTCCTAAATTTAGTAAGAGACAACTGTTCACTCACACAGAGGGACAGAAAGGCGAACAGACAGGTGGGCTTACCTGGAGAAACGCTCGGATCACTGGTGTGATGCAGACGTCCAGTGGCTGTAGGCGGCAGGAGCAGCCAATGGGGATGACAACTGGTCTGGTGTGGGCGGTGTTTAGTGCAGACAGGAAGTCGGTGTTCAAGTGTCCGCGGTGTGTGTCTATTATCAGCTGGGCTCCTCTCTGGGTGTCCAGACGGGGGCGCCAAACCTTCAGGAGGACAGAGACCAGAGCCAAACTCGGCAAAAATCCACTTCATCTCTTCTCCACAGCACGTTCTTCACCTTCTTATTCAAATCTAATTTTGATATTTTATTTTCTTTGTGTTTTTTTAATCATTGTACTTTTTTGGATTTTTCCTTTTTCTCCCCAATTGTATCCGGCCAATTACCCCGCTTTTCCGAGCCGTCCCGGTCGCTGCTCAACCCCCTCTGCTGATCCGGGGAGGGCTGCAGACTACCACGTCTCCTCCGATACATGTGGAGTCGCCAGCCGCTTCTTTTCACCTGACAGTGAGGAGTTTCACCAGGGAGATGTAGCATTTGGGAGGATCATGCTATTCCCCCCAGTTCCCCCTCCCCCCTGAACAGGTGCCCCGACTGTTCAGAGGAGGCGCTAGTGCAGCGACCAGGACACATACCCACATCCGGCTTCCCTCCCGCAGACACAGCCAATTGTATCTGCGGAGGTAACACGGGGATTCGAACTGGAGATCCCTGTGTTTGTAGGCAACGGAGTAGACCACTACGCTACCCGGACGCCCGCAAAATCCATTTTTTAATTTGATGAAACCAGTCCCAGACTTGGTAATTCTCATGGTTCTCGATTAAACCACAGACCTGTGTAGAAAAACAGAAATGTCAAATAACCTTGTTCAGCCAGAGGTCCAGCCGTTGTTGGTCTGTGAAGCCTTCAGGTCGACCCTCTAGCTGCACATTATCTGGGAAATCCGGAGGTATGTCTGGTGGTTGGCCTCTGAAGAACACCACAGGCCTGAGGAAGGTTCCGTCCGCCAGTCCAGAGAGGACTATGTCAAACAGGGGGGCCTCGGCCGGCTCGCCAAACAACCGGAAGGCTGAGGAGTTCTGTGTGGCGAACTGGTCCATGTTTATGAAGACGGGCAGCTCATCCATGGTGCCGAGTACTCCACGCTCAACTTTCTTATTCTGCAACTGCAGAGGAGGATTTTAATGAAGGATTGGAGAGAAAATCTCTTCATTCACCTGTAATAACCTTCTGGTACAAGTCAGAGGAATTTCTGTGAGTGAGCAAACAAGCGAGCGAGTAAGCGAGTCTTTCTATCTGTCTGGGTAGAGTATTACCTGTTTTTTGAGTAGGCGTGTGAACACGCGTGTGCTCTCATAGACATTGCGGGGTAGAGGTGTCTTCATGGATTTGATACAGCCCTCGAGGCTTAGGCTATGGTGCAACATGAGGTCTACGGCCCACTGGTACCAATCCTCCAGTTGGGAGCTGTTTCCTAGGGTCTCCTTTGCCATCCGGAGGAGGACTTCTTCACTAATGATCAACTGGGGAGAAGGAGAGGGAGAGGGAGAGAGAGAGAGCAAGAGAGCGAGCATAAAAACCTAAGACATTAGCTGTTGGACAGAGTGTGTGTGTGCATGTGTATGTGCTTGTGTGTGCATGTGTATGTGCTATCTCAATTTATTGCCTTTAAGTTGAGTACTTCACAACCTGTACTGCATGGCGGGTCGGTTTCTGTCTCAATGAGTTTGCCAAGCACTGTTCTGCCAATGAGATTCTAGAGTATAGATTATTGACTATTGTAAACTGTTCTTCTCTCACGCATATTTTCTCTCTCCCTGAATGATGTCTTCTCTTTTCTCCTCGTGTGTGTGTGTGAAGGGTGTGATGTGAGTTTCCCCCGTGTATAAACGCAGTCTGTCTGTCCTCCTCCCAGGTCTCCATGGTGACAGTGGTCGCCACCTGGACGCTGTCTGGCATCCCCCTCATCACATCTTCTTTTCACATATCTTATAAATCTGTATAATTTTGTTATCCTGTTTCAATGTTATATCCTTCTCTCACTCTGATGTGTGACTAAGATTTTTTCTTGTCTCCTCCCGTGTGTGAATGGTGTGATGTGAGTCTCTTGTGTGCATGTGTAGTCTGTCGTCCTTCCTGTCAGGTCTACAGGGAGATGATGGATGCGTGACTTGGATCCTGGGCTGTTCCGGTGGCATCTGGACACTGCTTGGCATCCTCCTCATCATATTCTTCATATATCTTACAGTTCCATTATAATTCTGTTATCCTCTTTCAGTGTTGTATTGTGTAATTGTGTAAACACAACATCCATTGCATGTTGTCCATCTTGGGAGCGAGATCCCTCTGTTGCTTTCCCTGAGGTTTCTTCCTATTTTTTTTCTCCCTGTTAAACAGTTTATTTTAATTTACTTATTTCTAGTTTTCCCCTTATCCCATCCGATTAACCCAATGGCATATGGCCGGAACTGTTGTCGAATAACTCCCCTGGCTCACGTTTCCACAGGAAGGAGATAGTCGTAACACCACCTTCCTTCAAACTCGTGTCGGCTGCTCTCGCTATTTTACATGCTGAAGCCTCGCATGGATTGCATTACTTTCAGGCCGCAAAGGAGACGTAGGGAGAATGCTTTCGGTTGCTTGGCTGCAGGCTCCCGGATGGGCCAGAGGGGGCGCTGGAAAACGACGAGTCCCCGAACACTACACCGATCTACACTCACTATCCCCAGGTAAGGGTGGCCTAATGAATGGCTTACCCCGTGGACACTGGCTGTGACCAGTTACGGCGAGTCTGGGATACGAACCTCCCAGCCACATGATGAGCGGATTTCAAGAACGGCGGTTTATTCCACTCGGCCATCAAAGCGGCCATTACCATAGTAGACCACTACCTCTTCACCTGTGTCTCCTTTGTAGAACATCTGGTCTTAATACAAGAGCTTTGTGAAAAACATTCTGTCTACACTTCAGTTTCTTGACACTCCTCACCACAGTGAGCACGCAGAGTCGAAGTACGTGAGGGCGTATTACCTGCTGTTCTCGCTGATTCAGGACCCACTCTGCAATCCGGTCGCTGCTCCAGATCCATGCACTGGTGGCCCGGAACTGGTCGTGGTGCCGGATCCAGCACTGGATCAGAGCCGGTCCTGTCTGGTACTGGTGAGCCGCCTGGGAGAGTCCATTACACAGAGCAAACAGAACCACCCTCAGCTGGTCCACACTCAGCGGCACAGAGGGTCTGGGAACAGAGGGCGGCAGGACTCTCTTCAACAATAACTCTTCATTCTGGACGAGAGAGAAGAGGAGATAGTAGGATAGCAAAGAATAAGAGCAGGGAAATGAGAGAGGAAGTAAAAGAGAGAGAGAAGAGCAGTGATAAAAGAAATGAAACGCAATGATAACTTTTACCACACAAAGAGAATCCGCCTGAACACAAGACAACCAAAAGCCATGATTGTTATAAAGACCTCACAACAAATACACCTGCCCAAAAGAGGAGGAGGAGCAAAAGAAGGGGGATGAGGAAGAGGAGGAGAGAAGACACAGTCAAGTGTGATCACGAGTTGTTTTAATGGAATAAAGTCCAACACAATATAATGAAGGTGCAGGGACTCCATGATACATTCAGACAGGAACACGTCCAGCAGAACACCGTGCTGGACCCCAGACGTGAGACCCGTTCACACCAGAGGAGAGCCCAGCAAAACACAATGGATATCAGTTCAGTGTGTAATAAATAAATATTGCTAAATACCGGGGTCACTGTCTTCACTTGTGCAGGAGTCGAGAAGGGCGCCAGGAACTGGATGGTCATGGCGGGGCAGGAGGAGAGCGGGACGGGGGAGGTGAGGGGCTTGACCGACAGCTGGGTGGAGGAGGATCCAGGGGGGAGGAGGTGGATAGGGATGAAGGCTCCGCCCTGACTCCTGGGACTGGACCCTGGGAGACACATCGACTGCTTTGTAGAGTCTGACAGATGAACGCTGGCCAGAGGAGGAGAGGAGGAACCGAACGGCCAATGAAAAAGAAAAATTGAAATTAAAGAAAAAATAAGTAAACACGTGGAAAAAGGGGAAATAAATTAAATATAACTAAAATCAAACGAATGGAAAACCTTTCACCATGTGTGAATAAATCTCTCTGAAATGAAGATTCAGGGAAGTTGTGGAAGACTGATGTACGAGACAAAAACCACATGAAGAAACACCTTCGGTATCACATCTATGTGTCACATGACTAAATAGTGCAGAATAATATCGTTTTAATTCATTATGGATGTAAAACATTATTACACAGTATTATACATTCATGAAAACCACAATCCTCAAAACCCACTTCTGTGCAAATTACAGACACCTAACCCAAACTCTAACCCTACCCCAACTCTAACCCTAATTCTAACCCTGGTGAGTTTGATCTGTTGGTAAAGGTCTTCAACTAGATTGAAGACCACTTGATTCAACTCGTTTGGATAACCATGACCTGGATGAATGAGAACATTCACAGACGTCTTCAACTAGTTTGTTCTGTTACATCTACAATGACCGGGATTTCAGTCCTACCTAAAACGACCATAGGCGGTCATTTTGACCACCACGGTTTTTAAACTATAATCTGTCAAGATAAAGACCCAATTGAGATATTAATGCATCACATATGTTAGCATGTCTGTTATGAAACTAACCGACACCAAAATTAACATTTTAACAACTTTAATAATATTTTTCAAGCAATTTAAAATGGCCGCCGTCCAACCCCTATAAGTACTGCAACGCCTTGGTGGTAGTCATGGTGCGTCTGTAACCAGACATGTTGGAAATAATCAAAACTCAAGTTTAGACTATTTCTCTCCGCTGGAGGACACTAGTGTGTTTCTAGGACAGAGCAACGAACTTCACGAAGGAAATGATGTGACCAACACACATCATAAATACTGACATGAAGCGCACGATCACGCACAAATGACAAAGTGGTCATTTTGACCGCTCATGGTCGTTTTACGTAGATCTTATCATAACTTTTTTTTGTACAATTGATCTAAAACTCATTTTAAATGCAATTTTATATAATCTTATATGCAATTTTATTTTATATTTTATTTAATTTCATATTTTTAATTTTAATTAATTTTAATTTTATATGCACTTTTAGGAGAATTCAGGGAGCAGCAGGTCTGTATCTTTTTTCTTCCACAAAGTTATTAAACTATGATTTCACAGCTAAGCCTGTTGACTATTTTTGGAATAACAGGTATGAATTAAGAGGGAACTCCTTAAAACTGTTCCAATTAAAGTGTCACTCTGAAAAGAGAAAAAACTTCTTCACAATTCGTGCTGTTAAGAGCATGGAACAAACCTCCAGAGGATGTGGTGCAGCTCCTTCACTTAACTCTTTTAAAAATACATTAGATACATTTTGGTCAACAAAGGACTTTTTATACAATTATAAAGCTGAGTTGTGATTATTGTGAGTATTGTGTGACTGTGATTATTTGTGAGACTAATGTATTTAAGAGACTATTGTGACTTGTGATTATTTGTGAGGTTATTGTGATTTTAATATCTATATTGTGGTTCTTTTTTGTATGCTTGTTTGTTTTGATTTGTCGAGTCTGGTGTACAGGATTTGTATCCTGTACCAGAAAAATTTTCATTAAATTTAATTAAATTTGAAAATCCATCATTCACTTCTTAAAAAATAAACACTACCTGCCTTCTTCTTCTGGCAAAGTCCTACCAAACACCAACCATTCACATCAAATACTACTTAAATCTGTAGGATTTGGAAATTTGTGGATTAGCTTTTGTCTAAAATACGCCAGGGTTAGAAAGTATTAATGAAGAAAAAAATGTTTTGCATGTAAATCATCAAAATTGTAGCTTTAATATGAGAATGTTACAATCATACAATTATCAAAGATTTTAAGAGACATTTTTCTCAATACTGAGCTATTGGTTGGTCACGTGGCCAGTCATGAACAGACGGGTTTATACATAGCAGTAGTGCGTGTGTGTGTGTGTGTGTGTGTGTGTGTGTGTTGGATTGGACAATGTCAAACACGTTTTATAACAAGTTCTCTAAAAAATCTTTTTATAAAGGTTTGTAAAGGTTTCCAAGGTTCCTGGCTATGTTGCTTATAAAATACAACGATTCCCCTCATCAATTTTAAATGACTTTACATTATTAAACTGATTCAGTATGTCAGTCTTTGACCCTGTTTACACTTAGCATTAAAATGTGTCTAGAGTAAATCTCACAGCTATCCGAACAAGAGACTTTACATAAAAATCCAAGTGTAAAACAGATGCAAGACACATTGAAGGGTTTAAATCAGACTGCTAAAAATCAGATAGGTATCTGATTCACTATCTCCGCCAGGCAGTAGCCTGGAGGGGATTATGTGTTTGGTCCCAAGTGTGTGTGTGTGTGTGTTCATGGCTAATCCTGCAAACTACTGGATGTATCAACCTAAAAATTTTTGGGAGCGGTTATGACTGTATGGTAAAGAACCTCTCATAGTTAAGGGACAGAGATGGGGACTCGAGTTTGCGACTTGGACTCGAGTCACACTTAAGTCACACACAGTGACTTGAGACTTGACTTGAGACTAAACTCGGACTCGAGATTTGTGACTCGTGAACAATCTTTATTTTATTTTTTGCCACATTAAGGAAATGTCTGATGAGCTGAATGTCATTCCCTCTCTTATTATCACGTGCAACTTTAAGCATGCACGCAGCCACAGATGACTGTAAGCTGCAGCAACAACACCATGACCATGGCGAGCACACCTGCAGCTTAGTGCTACACGATTAATCTAATGGCAATCCCAATGTCCGCCTGTGCAATTACATAACCGCAAAAGGCTGTGATTTAATTAAATAATAAAATGTGCGTGGGTGAACGTTTTTTGTGTGCAGTCTGCATATCTACACCCATATCTGAGGGATGACCAATCAGTCTCTGTTGAGGCAGTGAAGCATGTGCAGTCTACGGTCACATGACTAGCCAGTGTGCTGTGTACAGACCAGAAAGAGCTGAGCTATGTTTTCTTACCATTTTTTGTGAATGAAAGTTAATCAGCAGAGCAGCCATGCACCTTCAGTCATTTTATATCAGAGGTGGGACCAAGTCATTGTTTTGCAAGTCACAAGTATGTCTCAAGTCTTGGTATTCAAGTCCCAAGTCAAGACAGGCAAGTCCCGAGTCAAGCCCCAAGTCAAGACTGTCAAGTCCCAAGTCCGAAACTTTGAGTTTCAAGTCCTAAACAAGTCATAATGCGCTCTTCCCCAAATGTAATGCCATTTTAACATCAGAATAATAACATAATAAATTTACACATCATGAACGCTTTTAAAATTTGCATTTATTACTTTCAAAATAAAGTTTATAATTTCATGGAAATACATGTCATACAGACACGTTACAAAGACATGTCAAATGCACATTAAAACAAGCGCAACTTAACTTAATTAAAAAAGTAGTGCAAACAAAGAAGCATCACCCCTCCCCAGACTAACCAAATCATATTTTTATCATATCTATAAAAGTTACAATCATTTATTATAAGGCACATCAAAACTGCTACTGACCTTCGAGTAGGCCTACAATTTGAACACTGGCCTGAATGTCTGAGAAATACCATGCAGATCCCAAAGATGGGAGACAAAACCTGATTCATGGAGAGAGAGAGAGAGAGAGAGAGAGAGAGAGAGAGAGAGAGAGAGAGAGAGAGAGAGAGAGAGAGAGAGAGAGAGAGAGAGAGAGAGAGAGCGAGAGAGAGAGAGAAAGAGGGAGAGAGTGTGTGTGTATGAGTGAGTGAGTGAGTGAGAGAGCGAGAGAGAGAGAGAGAGAAAATGTGAAATGCATAGTTTCATTTACCCACAGGGTTGTGTTTTTTCTGTTATCTCAGGGCCCTATGAGGCATTGCAATTGCAAAAGACCAAATTGGCCAAAAGTCTGTCATTTGTGCACGATGGGGCCGCAGTATGATGCCACCATGGCTGAAAACCCGCTCCACCGGAGCACTGCAGGCAGGCACTGCCAAGACGCTGATGGCCACTCGGAACAGTGAAGGAAGAGCCCTCATGTTCATTGCCCAGAACAAGAGGGCGTTCTGTCTTTCAGCTATGTCAAGGTAGTGACTTAGCTGTAGTTTTTGAGTGGTCCCAGCATCCTTCTTCTGCCTCTTATGGTATGCGGCAAACAGCCCTTCCCCTTGCCCAAGGGTAAAGTCCTCTCGCTCTTCCTCATCAACAAGAGGTACAGGTTGCTCAGTCTGATCTGATCCAGCATCTTGCAGGATCAGTTCGGGCAAAACATGTAAGAGCATAGCAGAAACAAAAGAGCCCTTATTACTATTACTAGAGTGTTGGTGATGAGAGTTATTAGAGGGTTTTACTACTATTAGAGTGTTGGTGGTTAAACTGAAAATATTATTGTTGTAGTCAATTAGTTCAAATTATGAGAAAAGAAGAAGTTACATTAAACTCAATAATATTTACCTTTCACTCTTTGTGCCACCTCCGCCTTGTCCTCACGATTGACCAGCACATGGTGCACCACCCAACAGAGAAAAGGCTGGATCCAAGGCAGCTGCTTTGAGGTAGACTGGATCTGAAAAGGGGGCAGTAATTCCATCTTGCATCCTGGCCATCTTCACACTGATGAAGATTCCAAGAAATATTTTGTTCAGGGATGCCTGGAGACTTCTGACCAGGCTGCTCAGGAAATGGATTGAGGCTTCAGCTTCTCAAGGTGGTGATTCAGGGGCAGGATAGATTGAACAACAGAACTGATTGTGACTATCTTCTCCCCCTGTGTCAAATCTGTTACTTCTCCAAACAGCTTCAGCATGTCCACCACCTCCTTCAAGATTCCACTCCTGTGCTGTGAACGACAACTCCTTGTGCCCAGCCTTTTTTAGAACAAGACAGAGCTTTAGATAATCACATTGGAGAACTGCCTTCGCTTGTCTCAGTGTTGAGTTCCATCTTGTGTTGACAGCAGCAGGGATGCCTCTTTCCCCAAATTCAGCCTCAAACACATCTTTGAACGTTGTGTTTGTGTGCAGCAGTGAGCTGAGTTTTGACAACTTTGAAAGAGAAGGAGTCATCACTCTTGTTTCTTTCAAACCATCTCCCAAAGCAGCTGGAGTGTGTAGGCAAAACACTGAAAGTGCTGTTTTTTTTCCATAGCAGCATCTACTGTTTGCTGATCTTCCAGGGTTAGGTCATTCCAGAGCTCTGGGTCATCAAATATGATCGCCGTCATGCACTTCATCTTCTTGTTCAGTGGGGAAGCACACTGAGAATGCGTTCCGCATGTTGGCAGCACTGTCACTAATAATATAGTCCATTTTATCTTTAATGTTGTACTCATCACATATGGCCTCAAATTGCTCACAGATTCTTTCGGCTGTGCGTGAGCCTTTGAAGCCATCGCAGGCCAAGAGATTGGACTTCAGCTGTATCCTCTGTGCGTCTTTCTTCATATAGTGCACAGTGACACCAAGGAACCCCCTAATCCAGGGGTGTCAAACTCCAGGCCTCGAGGGCCACAGTGTCTGCAGGTATTTGTTGCAACCGTGCACTACACCACCTGATTTCACTAATTAGCTCACCTCCTGGATCAAGGAGGGAAAGGAACTAGTTTAAACAGGTGGTGTAGTGCATGGTTGCAACAAATACCTGCAGACACTGCGGCCCTGGAGGCCTGGAGTTTGACACCCCTGCTCTTTCGGCTGGATCAAATGTCCGCTTTGACAGAAACATGGTCGGTGTTGCTCAATTGAGTTTTTAGCTTTGAACGTCTCTCTGCAGTGAGGTTCTCTGCTTTTGATGTCAATGTTCTACGACACACTGGGGCTGTACTTATTGTCAACTACTGTCAGAAAATGCCGAAAACTCTTGTTTTCCACAATAGACAGGGGCAAGTTGCAACCAAATCGGACTATATTGCTTTGGTGATAGCTTTCTGCTGTGGATGATTCATACTATACTGCCCTACACAGTTCTCCATGAACTGTGAGATTGAAGGCTGTTGTGGTTCATTTGTGATGCTTTTGTTCATCTGGTATTCTTCAAATCTGTAAGAGGTAAGCATATTAAACAGATGTCAGAATATGCCTTATAGCCCAACATGAATTGTAGATGAAACTATTCTTTATTACTCTCATATTATTAATTTAATTATCAACTTGTTGGCAAAACATAATCTAATTTCTATCAATCTTAATAATATTCAGAATCAGAGTTACTCTTACAACTAGATAAATTTGGGCAAGAGCTGCTTGAGAAAACCAGTTCAGGAGCATATTTAAAAAATGAATAATGCTCTCCATATCCATTTTAAAGGTCGGATAACAATAACCAGCATTGTCTTCCTACTTGGATCAATAATTATATTTACCTTCTGCCTGTCCTGTATATACAGCACATGATCCATATCAGACCCTGGTCCAACTAACTAGTCTACCTGAACCCTTTATCAATTTTGGGGTATAAAAAAAAATTGTATTCCAAAGCATGGTAGGGCCAAATTCGAGTGTGAGTACATATTTCCCCTTTCTTTGCTCACAACTCTATCCATCTCTGCGTGTGTTATGTCAATGTTTTCTAGGAGCAGCAGTAACGTTAGGCTACTGCTGGCCACCATCAATGACCAATAGCGAGCTAACGTTAGACATAGCTGATTGTTTATTGATTTTATACAAGATTATGATTAACAACTGCCTAGCCAGCCGTGCATAAATATTAAATGCAATGATCACGTTACTGCTCTGACTGTGTCAATGGCTCACTGATTTAACTAAGTCAGCTAGCTTGCAACGTTTACTTAGCTGTTAAGCTAAGTAAAGCCTTGACTTACCATTCTTTGTGCAGCTTCAAATGACGAACGAAGTTTCAAGTTGTTGTATCTCCGTCCATTATTTTTGACCCACATGTTTTGCATACTGCAATTCGTTTCTTATTCATAACCGTGTAGTTTTTATATGCAAACGAAATGATTTTTGGCATAATTTTTTTGGTAGGCTATCATCCAACACTGGCTCCGGCATCTTCTGTGAATTGTCACATTTTTAGTTCTTCGTAGTTCGCACAACGTGATTGGATGTTTCAAACAAACTGGATCTGGGAAATGAAGTGTCGATTCGCTGGAAATGAATAGTTGATTCAGGAAATGAAGGGAAATGAATTGATTCACAGCACATTTTTAAAATAACAATTTTTAATCGTTGGCTTGGGGGACGCAATCAAGTCTTTTCAAGTCAAAAACCTACAGTCCAAGTGAAGTCACGAGTCATTGGTGTTGAAGTCAAAGTCGAGTTGCAAGTCTTTTTAGATTTTGTCAAGTCGAGTCTAAAGTAATCAAAATTGTGAATCGAGTCTGACTCGAGTCCCAAGTCATGGAACTCGTGTCCACACCTCTGCTTCTCACTGTTGCGTTATTGCTTTGGAATGAATCAAAGTCAATCAGCAGAGCAGCCATTTGCCTTCATCATTTTATATCATGAAAACCGTGACGGTTAAACACATCTGAAGTCTTTTAATAAGGGCACTGAAACTATGATAGCCTGATCTCTGTCATTTCATATCAGACTTAGTCGCATTTGTGTGATGGTCTGCCCAGGAGGCTGCGCATCCACAGGCAAAAGGTTTTTATTAGGTATATTTTTTAGCTTGAGTGCTGCATTTTAACTATTCCCCCTCACATTTCCCATTCAATCGATTTGGGCGCTGTGCAAAACTCTTATGGCAGGAAAAACAATGGGTTTTATTTCTGCGTTTGTGTATTTTCTCTTCTCCCGGTAGGCGAAAAAAGGGTTCGTCACTAAGTCCAAGCACCAGAGAAGGGGATACGTACACCTAGCAGAGTTCTGCACTCTACTGAGTGCACTCCTCTAGTTCAAGATGCATTTTTATGCCAAGTGTAAAACAGGGTATTTCTGACATTTATCCAGATAGCTCATCCAAGACTTTTGGCTATATGTAACTTTACCCCTAAACTTTCCAGGTTTGACAAGCTGATTAGAAACTCCAGGACTTCTAGTGAGTGGACATTTGCCTGAGAAAACATCCTGTGACCAAACTTAAGATCTGACCCATTTATCGGAGGCTTCGTTTAGCTAAGAAAAAAACAAAACAAAACATCTTAACTTTCCAAAATCCCTTAAAATTGTAGTTACCTGTGTTTTGTGCGGCTTGATTTTTTTACTCCAGGCAAAGGAACACCAACAGCCAGCTCTGGAAAAACAACTTCTATTAACAACCAACATCTACAGGTCGGCTTACATCTGTTTGTCCTCTGTGTGACAGTCTGGACAAGGGCACCACAGTAATGGGTGTCTACGTGTGTGTGTGTTCGTACCTGGCTGTGTGAGGGTACAGACATAGTGATGTGGATGTTCTGTAAGGTGCTTGGCCATCATGTCTCCTGTAGTGGTGGAGAATCCACACGAGACACATCTCGTCCTTCCTGACAAACTGATGCAACAAGAACACAGTCTGTGAAACAGCATCAACACACTTGACTGATCAAAAACTGACTCACCATGTGTGGCTTTTACAACAATCCCGTGAATTTGATGTAGAGGGAGAAATAATCTATCATAGTTCAGCTTAGCCATATTGTACACTGTCAATAGCTCTATAAAATTATGTGAGAGAGATTTGACACGTTTCTACAATTCATGCCATTTTTCAAACCGTGCTGTTCAGTGGTACCGCTGATGTATAGCATTCTGCTAGAAATCATTTTCATTTCAAAGTCCACTAACATGATCCATTTATTTTCATCAATCATCAAAAAATAATTTTTACCCAGCTGATACATCCGAAGCCAGATTTAATCACTCTCTTTTTGGATTTTTCCCCCTTTTTCTCCCCAATTGTATCCGGCCAATCACCCCACTCTCTGAGCCGTCCCGGTCGCTGCTTCACCCCCTCTGCCAATCCGGGGAGGGCTGCAGACTACCACATGCCTCCTCCCATACATGTGGCCAGTTGACAGCCACTTTTTTTCACCTGACAATGAGGAGTTTTGCCAGGGGGACGTAGCGCATGAAAGGATCACGCTATTCCCCCCAGTTCCCCCTCCCCTTGAACCCGACTGACCAGAGGAGGCGCTAGTGCAGCGACCAGGACACATACCCACATCCGGCTTCCCTCCTGCAGACATGGCCAATTGTGTCTGTAGGGACACCCGACCAAGCCGGAGGTAACACAGGGACTCGAACCAGCAATCCCTGTGTTGGTAGGCAACGGACCAGACCGCTACGCCACCTGGACGCCCCCGATTTAATCATTCTTTATGAGCACAAGTCAAAACATTTTGCTGTTGTCTTTCACATAGAGGTCAGCATTAGGGTATAAATTACTCATAGTCCCTAATGGCGGAGTGGTGTGGTCACACCTTTCTCCAAGCAGTCCAGCTAGTTGCATCAGCGCCAGAGAGAGAACAGAACCACGTAGCTCCCTCAAAAACATTGGACTCAGATGACGTCTTGTCTTTAACTTTGTGGTTTGCTATCTTGTTGTGTTTTAATAAACAGGCTGTTAAACCCTCAGTGAAGAACCTTTTTCCCTGAGCTGCAGAATTTTGTCTGTTCCACAGCCTTTCCATATCCCTTTATCTCAATTGCAAATGCAAAGCGAAAAGCTTTTTTACCACACAAATGGGTATTTCCATGACTATTACCTCGGAAATGACTGGTACATGACCTTGTATTTGCTGTTGGTCCTTCGGCTCACATGGCTGCTGTTGAAAGAAGACCAGATGCAAGTCACCAGTTATACATTTAAATAATAATAATAATAACTTTTATACATATTGTAATTTTCTAAAACAATGTTACAAAGTGCTTTACAAAGAAATAAAACCAGACAAGGCAAAAATAAGAATAAGATCAAATGAGGAAGAGTAAAAATGAAAATTATGTATAACAAAGACGAGATTTATAAGAAGCTAGAGACTTAGTTTGTCTGAATTCAACAGGAAGAGAGTTCCACGGTGTGGGGGCTCTGACAACAAAAGCCTGATCACCCTTTGTGACAAACCACAACCTGGGAATAACCAGCAGGGCTCCATCTGTGGATCTTAATGGTTGAAAGGGCAAATGGAAATGTATGTAGAGCAAGAGCGTTTAAAGGCCTTAAAAGTGAGCAATAAAATTTTAAAATCAATTCAAAATCTAAGAGGGAGCCAGTGTAGGGAGGCAAGCACAGGAGTGATATGGTCATGGCTCTTTGTCCTGGTCACCACTGGGTGGCATGGTGGCCCAGTGGTTAGCGCTGTCGCTTCACAGCAAGAAGGTCCTGGGTTCAAACCCCGGGGTTGTCCAACCTTGGGGGTCATCCCAGGTTGTCCTGTGTAGAGTTTGCATGTTTTCTCTGGGTACTCCAGTTTCCCCCACCATCAAAAGAAGCATGAATGTTAGGGGTTATACTCCTGTCTGTGACCCTGACCAAGGCAATGGGAAAAGAACTGGAGTTGGTCCCTGGGCGCTGTACCATGGTGGCAGCCCACTGCTCCTAGCTACACAGATCACAGCTAGGATGAGTTAATGAGTCTAGCAGCAGCATTTTGTACAAACTGCAGGCGGTGGAGGGAGCCCTTGCTGATACCAGAGTAAAGTGTGATGCAATAATCAAGCCGAGAATAGACAAAAGCATGTACAACTTTTTGTACATCAGCAATTGATAAAAATGACCTAATCTTAGAGATTACCTTGAGCTGGAGAAAGCATGACTGAACAACATGTTTGATTTGAATTCAAAACTGTGGTTAGCATTGAATATTACCCCAAGATTCCTAGCAGCCTGCTTAAGACTATTTGACAGCCCACCCTTACAAACAATACAGTGGGCATAATGACCAAAAACAATGATCATTTCATATGTAAACTGCCGTGACCATTAACTAGAGTTACATATGAAACCGGCCGGTGTTTTTGGTCATTATGCCACCGTATTGTTTATAAGGGTGGGGATACCTGCAGTCAGGTAATACTGAAGAGGTCACCTACATGAGTGATGAAACGTTTCTCTTGATAAACGTTGTGATCGGATGAAGTGATTCAACTGTCTGTGATTTCCTTACTTGGATTATTGAGCATGCATAAGACATATAGGGTTGTCTTTGTTTATGTGATTTTTTTTATGCTGCCAGTTTCTTCCCAGAAAGTTGAATCAGTTTCTTTTTTTAATACTTTCACCTCAGATTATGGACACTTGTCACATAGTTTTCATACAAATGTCATGACATAAGGTGTGATGATGTGGTGTGTGTGTGTGTTTGTGTGTGGTTGCCACGGTGACAGCGTGCCCTGTAACAGACATCTACCTGATCATGTGATTGGCATAGGCCCTGGAGCAGCAGGTGATGTATCTGCACATGGAGCAGCTGACCAGTGTAGGGAAGTGAACGCTGAAGTTTGGGACAGAACATAGACACTCTACACAGATGGTCTGGGGCGCCTTTCTCTGTACGATACTGAGAGTGAGACAGAGACAGAGACAGAGACAACACAACAAACAATAAAAACTACTTCTTTGGGTAAAAACTGAACTTAATAAGCAGGTTTAGACTTCTATAAAATGATAATTAATTATTACTACTACTACAAGTCAAGGTTAGACAACAGGGGTGTCAGGCTCAGAGAGAGAGAGTACCTGTGTGTACTGAGGGTAGACAGCAGGGGTGACAGGCTCTCCACAGGTTTCTTGAGGGTGTCCAGGGGGGGCGTGCTTGGGGGAACCTCTGTCATCTTGAGCACAGAAGAATAGAATGAGAGAAAGAGAAGCAGAGTGAAATGGGGGAGGGTGAGAAAGGGAGAGAGAGATCTTGATGGTGAAGGTGGACAGACAGAAAGACAAAGTTTGAGGGAAACAGACAGTTTCCTACCTGGTTGGAGGTATCAGTGGAACAGACCTTGGAAGCTGGTTGGAAACTGCTGTTTATTTCCTCTCCCACAGCCTGATCACCTACCACAGAGTAAGTCCTGACTGTCACCTGGAGGGAGAGAAGATGTTACATCCTGGTCATTTCAAATAACACTGTATCCATGGAAACACTGTCATTTCAACCTTCATCGCCAATGCAACCATTTTCATCATGTAACCAAACCAGGTTAGTAAGAAGGGCGAACAAACGTTGAGTGTGGTTGATGAACACACGTCAGCTGTGTGCCACTGACAATGTACCAACACATCAACTCCGTGGAATCCAACATGAACCCAATGAAGAACTCTTGACACGCTTGTAGGGCTGTCAATGAATATTCCAAATTGGAATATATAACCGAATTGTAAAAAAAAGAAGAAAAAGATTCGAGTGTGAAAATTGATATTCATTTGTGAAAGAAAAACACTATCGTGGCTGTCTTGCCTCACAAATTCTTGCGAGGGCCTTGGCCACTGCACTGAATACGCTGCATGATGGACAGGAGTCACACAACGTCACATTCACTGAATGAAAATGAAATTTAGGGGGGGTGTCCGGGTAGCGTAGCGGTCTCTTCCGTTGCCTACCAATACGAGGATCGCCGGTTCAAATCCACGTGTTGCCTCCGGCTTGGTTGGGCATCCCTACAGACACATTTGGCCGTGTCTGCAAGTGGGAAGTCGGATGTAGGTATGTGCCCTGGTCGCTGCACTAGTGCCTCCTCTGGTCAGTCGGGGTGCCTGCTCGGGGGGGGGGAACTGGGGGGAATAGCGTGATCCTCCCACGCGCTACGTCCCCCTGGTGAAGCTCCTCACTGTCAGGTGAAAAGAAGCGGCTGACATGTGGTAGTCTGCAGCCCTCCCCAGATCAGCAGAGGGGGTGGAGCAGCAATCAGGAACAATTTATTTGTCATTTCATATTGTGTACTATGTACACAAAAGAAACAAAATTCCGTTTCCCCCAGCCCACAGCAGTGCAACACAAAAACACATATCCAAAAACAACAACACCACCAAAAACATACAAAAACAGAGAAAAAAAAAAAACTGCCAACAACACAGTCCACCCAGTGCGACACGATCCAAAAACAACCAACCAGGGCGGCTCAGAAAATAGGTTAATTGGCCAAGTACAATTGGGGAGAAAAAGGGGGAGGAATCAAAAAGAAAAAGAAAAAAAGATGACAGCATTGACAACCCAACTCAGCTGCAGAGATTGATTTTCACTCTGAACAATCTAAAAAAGCCATGTAGAAATACATCGGGACTGAAACCTCGAGATAAAGTCGTGTGCAAGCTTTACCATTCCAACACTAGTAACCTGAGGGCACATCTCGAAAATATGCACCCAAATGAGCATGGCCCGATGTCCAGAACTCCACCCAAACAGCCACGTCTCGACTCATATTTTACACTGTCTGCCACAAGCTCGCTATCTGCAGCATGACAAGAGGCTCGCACGAGCAAACTTACTTCATTCTTATAAAAGGACATGAGGCCGATCGGAGTTGGGACCTTTAATTCCTTTTGCACAAAACTCTTGTTCAGCAAAGATAGAAAATACCATCAAATTGTTTATTTAAACCAGTATGAATATTAACTAATGTGTATAAAAGTGAGGCTGCTGAATAACACATCTATTACGAATCATTCATCTCGCTTTGAGACAGCACGTTCTCATTTCTCACTCAAGCACCCAGATTATTTTACTTATCTTATACATGTTTGCATTGAAAGAAATATACCTATGCAAGTAGTTATGTCTCTCGTGGTATTGGTTTGCCCTCTTATGGACATAATGTGCAAAAATATATTCAAATGGGTTCGAACCTGTGTGTTTTTTTTAGAAGGGATAATCTAACGTCACTTTTTGGCCAGTTTTGACAGCCCTACACACAAACAGTTTGATCCTAAATAAACCAGTTAAAATCACCTGCATGGAAAAACAGTCAAACACACACACAGATCAGCTGACAAAAAGGTAGACATAGACAGACAGACAGGCAAAACTAAGGACAAAAAGAATGACGAATGGACAGACAGACCAAGAAATAAGAGATGGATACTGGACGAGAAGTCACTTGGACAGACACACAGCCTGAAATACATACACAGACACAAACACTAAAAACTAGAGACAGTATACAGACAGACAGACAGACAGACAGAGATAGACAGACAGGCAAACAGAAAGATAGGTAGATAAAGACAGACAGACAAATTTACCTTAGTGCCAGGCTTGAGTCCGTTGAGTTGTGGGGGTCGGACGTGGGTCTTGTGGTGCAATGCTCGGTGCTCAACGCGTTCTTTAGAGTGCAGGAATTGAAGACGACACTTGTCACAGCCAAACACATACTTCCTCTAAAACCACACACATACACAACAAGTTCAAGTAGATGGACATCTGTTTACAGCCCCCCCTTTCAGTGCTACTTACAGACAGTAGTCTCGCTCTCTGAGTAAAGTCACGAGCACTCAAACATCAACTCTCTCTCTCATTTGTTGTTATTAGGTCGTGGTGGTTGAGTTTTGGGTTTAGTTTGGTGGCAGCTGGGCCCTATGCCCACTGTCAGTAGTTGTGCAGAGCTGGAGAAGCTGACACGCGGTTAACAAGTTACCGAGGGTCGGCTGTTGGGTGGAGGAGGCCAGCTATGCTGTTGGAGAGGTTGTAGGCTTTGAAAGTGTAACGTCTGCTTCTCGCACCAACAAAGCTATTGTAATTTTTCTAGACCATGTGACCAAAGTTGAAAAAGTTGTCAAAAATGGCATAGTGATTCTTTCACCCCTGTTCTCACATCCTAAACCACTCCTTCACACCCTTGTCCATATTGCCCCAAAATATGCGGCTCCAGGATCGGCCTATACACCCACCTGAAGACCAATAAGGACCCATAAGGAGGACAGTCATACTCGGCCTTGAGTGACTGCCGATGATGATAATGATGATGATGATGATGTGCGTGCGTGTGTGTATGAGCACCTGGTGTTTGGTGATGTGGTCCTGATAGGCTGAGCTGCTGCGTAGTAACTTGAGGCAGTATGGACAGAGCAGGAAGCAGGTGTCAGCATGAGCCTCTTTAAAGTGGGACAACACTGCTGAGTAGAACGACGACCGATAGTCACACACCTGGAGGAGGAGAGGGAGATGCATGATTGTACAAGCGCACACGCATGCACACACACACACACACACTCAACCTGCATTAACCCCAAAACACAGCACTTACTTGTTACACCTCTAATCATCCATCCACCCATCCATTATCTGAGCCGCTTATCCTGCTCTCAGGGTCGCGGGGATGCTGGAGCCTATCCCAGCAGTCATTGGAAGACACCCTGGACAGGCCGCCAGGCCATCACAGGGCCGACCACACCCACCCACACACCCACACATTCATACCTAAGGGCAATTTAGTACGGCCGATTCACCTGACCTACAGGTCTTTGGACTGTGGGAGGAAACCGGAGCTCCCGGAGAAAACCCACGCAGACACGGGGGAGAACATGCAAACTCCACACAGAGGACGACCCCCAAGGTTGGACTACCCCAGGGCTCCAACCCAGAACCTTCTTGCTTTGAGGCGACCATGCTAACCACTGCGCCACCGTGCCGCCCACCTCTAATCATCATCTGAGAAAAGTAGTTTATAAGCAGAGAGGTGTCCTAGCTCCTCCCGCCTGGAGACACACCCTCACGAGAGGAGGATTAATACCTTGCAGATGTACGGCATCTCTCCGGGCTTGTGGGTATGCTTCATGTGCTGCAGGAAGGCTGCTTCATTCTTAAAGGCCAATTCACAGATCTGACACTTAGCTAGAGCAAAGAAGTAGTGAGAAACAGACGCAGAAAGAACAAGCGAGAAACACAGAGTGAAGGATAGGGAGCCAAGCAGAGACATAAAGGAATAGAACAAAGAATAAAGCCATACAGAGATGGAGACAAAGACAGACAGAGAGATTAGCATTACGTTACCAGCTGCAGTCTACTTGGGCTTACAGGGATTTCTGAGGTCCATAGTACCACTTCAAGGTGACAGTGTGTTAAGGGAGGTCAATAATGGTTTTCACTGCTCTGCCACCACACAGCGTGTCTACAAACACCTGGAAACCTCTCTACATACAACATGTACAAGTTTTCACACTGTCCTAAAATAATCTGTCCTCCCCTTGTGCCCACATCTATGCCATCACGGTGAATACATCTATGTGGTGTACGGACCCGTTGACTCGCACTGGCTGTGTACAGCCTCCAGGTGGCACTGCAGCCTGAAGGGGGAATTGAATTGTCTGTAGCAATGCAGACAAGAAACGTGTCTGTCCATCTCCTCTTGCTGTTGACTCATCTCCCTTGCATGCTGTTTCATGTGAGCCATCAGCCTGGTTGAGAGAGAGAGAGAGAGAGAGAGCGACAGAGAATGAAAAAATAACATCAAGAGACTGTAATAATAGGCAAGGCAAGGCAATTCTGTGAATAAACTTTGAACTTGAACTTACACATTTAGCATAATGGCATAGCATTACATAATGCATTGTCTCCACAATCACAATACGGAGCTGTCCAACAGTCTTTTGTAAACAGTTTCTTTGTGTATGTACTGTAAATGTGTATGTGAGTGGGCTTCTGTAAGGGCAGCGATCCGCCTACATCCTAGTGCCCATGTTCTCCCAATGCCGCCTCAAAGTCACAAGTTGTCTTTGTGGTGGCCATGACAGGTGGCCACTACGCGAGTAGACGGCATGGCCTGTTGTGCCATGGGTTTCCCCGGTGCCGAGCACCGTCCTCGCACTGGTGTACTTGGCGTGTGAGGAGGTTCCACCTCACTTGGTTCGCCCTGACCTGAGACAGTCCTTGGAATACACACGGACCCAGCAGAAGGAATCTATGATGTCACATGAGATACCAGCACATCCATGGCAAACGGTGAGCATGGCTATCTACTTATATGCCGGCAAAGACTTTCTCATCCTTGTAGACCATTACTCAGATTACTGGGAAATGGACCAGCTGCCAGATCAGCCGACACGCTCATCACGCGCTGCAAAGCCCAGTTTGCGCATCATGGACAGCCAGACAGAGGGATCACTGATAACGGCCCGCAGTTTGCTTGTGAGCAATTCAGGTTTGCAGCGAGCTGGGGTTTTACCCATGTCACATCCTCACCCCGACATCCAAAATCGAATTGTAAGGCCGAGTCGGCCGTGAAAATAGTAAAGTGCCTCTGCGAGCTAGCAAAACTGGATGGTACAGATGCACGGATGGCCATCCCCCACTGGCGCAACACACCCACAGAGGGGTTAGACAGCAGCCCAGCCCAACGCTTAATGTCACATAGGCTCAAAACTTCTCTGCCAGTCGCGGACAGCTTGCTTCTACCACATGTAGTGGTCGAAGTGACAGAGAAGTTGCGGTGGAAACGGTGGACGGCAAAATCAACCAACGACAGCTCTGCTAGGGACCTCCTAGCGTTGAATGTGGGAGATCATATAAGAATGAGGCCTCTACCTGGTGATCCCAATCACTGCTGGGATAGGCTCCAGCATCTCCCGCGACCCTGAGAGCAGGATAAGCGGTTCGGATAATGGATGGATGGATGAAGCATTAGATTTTATTTTTTCACTTTCTTCATTCAAACTGCTACAAAACTTCAAATGTCTCTGCATGAATGTGTTTTTCATAATAAAGAGAAACATTCTCCTTCAATTCCTGTTGCATTTAGTCACTTTGGAAATTGTACGAGAGCAGTAAAGATGTATAGAATAAAGTCGAAATGAGTAGAAGAGTGTAGAACAGACTGGTCCAAAACATTTCTACACCAATAACCACCTTCTTTCCCTCTCCTTTTTTCCACTCCACTCGGGCATTCTGACATTTGACCTTCTTCCTACTAGTTGTTTGCATTGTTTATTTAATATTCATTTATTTTTCTTATTTACAATTTCATTTAGAAGACGCTTTTATCCAAATTGACGTACATGCGAGAGTTAATACAACACCAGCAAGGATCTAGTCAGGGGGCGACGACGCAAGAAAGTGGCAAAAAAACTAGGTTCAAGTCTGATAGGACAGAGATGTCAACAGGCAGTGCACAAGGGCAATGCATAGGGTGCATAGAAGCCAATTGTTTTTTTTTTGTTTTTTTTTAATACCATCAGGTGTGGAGGTGTTCAAGAAAGAGCTTGGTCTTTAGCTTCTTTTTAAAGATGGAGAAGGACTCAGAGAATCGAATGGAGTCTGGCAACTCGTTGCACCACCGGAGAACTACAGAAGAGAAGAGTCTGGCTAATGACTCGGGGCCCCATTGTGGCGGAAGTGCCAGGCGCCTTTCATTGGCAGAGCGTAGTGAGCGGGACTGAGTGTAGACCTGAATGAGGGAATCGAGAACCCGTTTCCCCCAGCCCACAGCAGCGCAACACAAGACAAAAACATCCAAAAACTACAAGAACTGCAAGAACACATATATCCAAACTAAACAAAAAAAAAAAAATCACTGTCCATTGGTCAGGCGCCCCTACAGACACAATTGGCCATATCTGCAGGTGGGAAGCCGGATGTGGGTATGTGTCCTGGTTGCAGCACTAGCGCCTCCTCTGGTCGGTCGGGGCGCCTGATCCTTCCATGCGCTATGCCCCCCTAGCAAAACTCCTCACTGTCAGGTGAAAAGAAGCAGCTGGTGACTCCACATGTATCGGAGAGACATGTGATAGTCTGCAGCCCTCCCCGAATCAGCAGAGGGGGGCAGTAGTGACGGGGACGGCTCGGAAGAGTGGGATAATTGGCCCAGTACAATTGGGGAGAAAAGGGGGGGGGGGTTCCGCTGTCCAAGGAAACGAACGGCAGCCAGGATGACTGTTGGAACTGCTGGTCTGTATGGGCTAGCAGTTAGCCTAGCCCACCCCGTTTCCGCGTCCTGTCAGACCGCCCTTGGTGTTTCTTCCTCGGGTACAGCTCCAGGCAGCGGCTGTGGCCCCTGGGCCCACCGGACGAAGCAGACCAAGCTCTCCCAACCGATCCAGCGCCAGCCGCCCCAGTCAGCCCCCCCCTGCACGCCACAAAACGACACCAAAAACACCACAGTCAACACCAGGCGAGGCTGCCGCCAGACCGCCCCTGGTGCCATCGGAACCACCAGTCCGCACAGGCCAACCCAGCCCACCCCACCTCCGCGCCCGCCAGACCTCCCTCGGTGTTACCTCTTCGGGTGCAGCTCCGGGCAAGGCTGCGGTCCCCGGGCCCACAGGACGCAGCAGACCAAGCCCTCCCAGCCGATCCAGCACCAACTCCCCCAGCCACCAAACGAAGACAAAACCCAAATGCAGACGTGGACAAAGGCACTGCACGGATGGCACTGGGCGAGGCCGCCGCAAACATGGATTCACGCCACCATCTTCCCACACCGGAAGCGGAGTTCAGGTAGGTGGGAGCCTTTTTTGTTGCTGTTTTGTAAGCGAGCATTACGGTTTTGAATTTGATGTAGGCAGCAACTGGGAGCCAGTGGAGGGATATGAACAGCGGAGTGACATGTGCTGTTTTGGGTTGGTTGAAGACCAGACGTGCCGCCACATTCTGGATCATCTGCAGAGGTTTGAAAGTGCATGCAGAGAGACCTGCCAGTAAGGAGTTGCAGTAGTTTATGACCTAGGAATCCTGGCATTGTGTGTGAGCATCTTACTTGATGTTGTTTCGTAGCGCCTTGTGACAGTGGATACAGTGGTATGGACTGGTTAATTTTTTCCGCCGCCATAATAACTTTGTCATGTTCCGCTGTTTGTCAGTGCCATAGTAGAAGTCTTCCACCAGGATGACAATGTTGCTCTTGGGGAGTTCTTGGGGAGGCTCTGAATGATGCTGATTGGGGCTGAAAGTGATGGGGGCAGATTGGCTGTCTGGAGAGAGTTGTGTTTGACTGGTGCCCTGATCAGGATAGTTGAATCCCCCTCTCTCTCTCTTAGACTGAAAGAAAGAAAGATGCCATGATTTACTCCATATATTAAGACAATTTGAAGCCAACTTAAAAAAAATTTCCACAAGCTGGTTTTAAAACAAAATCATTCTTTGTGCACAGGGCACAAACACTACAACATTTAATATATTCAAGAGAAGAATGCAGAGACAACAAGGGTAATTTACTCCTGGTGAAATATGGAAATTATTTTCCATCGCCCTTTATTGCAAAATTATTTTATTTCCATGAATTTCTTTTTTTACCTTGGAGGCTTTGGGCCAGGATAACCAGCTCTCTTTGGAGAACTTAACGGTGTGCGGCTCCTTTTTAGCCAGTTTACTCTTGGAGGAGGTTCTGCACATGGTCCTGCTTGTGTAATTCCACCTCATGCGTTTCAGACTGTTGGCGATCTCAGTGCTGCAGCGCTGTTGGTGGAAGGACCAAGCAGAGACAGTTAGCCCCCTGGTGACAGAGTGGTCTAAGGTATGTTCACTGAAACATTTACAGTTAAAACAGTAATGAGATTCAGTTCCTGGGTCATTAAACATGTTTGATCTCAATGATTCAGCGATCTAAATCACTAAAACAAATCATCCATCCTTCCATTATCCAAACCGCTTATCCTGCTCTCAGGGTCGCGGGGATGCTGGAACCTATCCCAGCAGTCATTGGGCAGCAGGCGAGGAGAAACCCTGGACTGGCTGCCAGTACAGATGTATTAGACCTGGATACGGCGCTGCACAGCCTTAGAGCCAATTTTTTCCAGTCACTCGCGGTATTGCAGCAAAAAAAATCCCCTGTGGTTCAAAAAAGCATTTTCCCCATAGACCACCATTGTAAAAGAAACGCCTGTAAAACTGTTGACAGGACACTTGCAGCTATAATCATGTTCAATTATTACTGTTTGTATCATAT
The DNA here is from genome assembly GCF_029633865.1 of Lampris incognitus. Lineage (NCBI taxonomy): Eukaryota > Metazoa > Chordata > Actinopteri > Lampriformes > Lampridae > Lampris > Lampris incognitus. The sequence continues at coordinate 36,644,286 of NC_079228.1, read as the reverse complement.
ATTTTTGAGCCAGGGGGTTTTAATCGTTTTAAAAAATTTCCAAAGCCCAGAAAATTTTTCTATTCTGCATGACGTCACAGCTGTGTACGACCACTCTACGTGTGGTCATGTTGTGTCTCGGGAACGAGGATCTTTGCTAGGCTAAACAAACGCTGTTCAGATGAACAAAAATCAAAGGTAAAGGTGAATATATGACACAAAGCTGAGCCTTCTCTTTCACACGTCAAGATATTTTGAGTTTGTGGTCACTTGTTAGACTTTGTTTTGAACGTAATTGGTCTTTTTAGTCTGCTAATGTAGCATTCATGAGCCCGCAGCGCCGGATCCTGAACACGGTTCGCTCATTCTCATAGCCTAGAGGCACGATGGGAGTAACACTACTGCGCATATTCAGTGAGCTGCATGTACCTGGAAGTAACCCAGAAGCCAGAAACTTTTTCGGCGTATGTGCCAGGCGAGCAATTCTCATAGGAATCAACAGGCGCCATTTTTAGATCTGGTATCCTCTACTATAATACATCCATGGCTGCCAGTCCATCACAGGAGGTCCCAGCCCCCCCCCCCCCCCCACACACACACACATTCACACCTAGGGACAATTAGGACGGCCGATTCACCTGACCTACTAAAATAACTGCTCATGATATATACTAGTCATATCATATTTACTAGTCATTTTGTGATATTTACTAGTTATATCATGCTTTGAGAAAGCCAAAATATAACATAGTGTGGGAGTGCAGGAATGAGGAGACGGAGAGATCGAGTCGAGTCAATTCCGTTTACTCGCCACACATAACAACACCGATACAGCACAATCTCTCGTGGCAACCAGCTAACCGCTAGGCTGCTGAAAACATGGCTCCACTTCTGGAAAACTCTAAGCAGTGCCTACGTCAGCACTCTGAGCGTCTGCCTTAAAGGAGCAGCAGCCCCTGGTGATTCTATCGTCAATTGTGTATCACCACAATAGCACCTTTAATGTAACATGCTATTATTTGTATGGAAGTGAAGACTTGAAGTCCACCCCACTGACAGCAGATGGAATCAATGTGACTCTGCCCTCTGATGGTGTACATTTAAAGTTGGGTGAATGGGTACAAACTTTATCTTACTCCAATCTTTTTTGCCAACTTTCATGAAGTCATAAAACATTAATCGCTAAATAAGGAAGGTAAGAGATATATTCGACAATTCATTTACTGGATCTAAAAGCAAATAAAAGCTGAATATTCTCCGCTGGCATCAACTCAGCAGCCATACTTACACACATGAAACCTCGAAGCTCGTTGATCATTTTGAACTGGTTTCGGCAGAATGGACAGGTAGAGGGTCTTGTAGGTCCTAGTTGCCCTGTGGTGGTGGAAAATAGAGGTTGGGGGTAGAATGGAAAAAAGTATGTAAGGAAATTGAGAGAATGGCTTTTTGTACATGGTGGTAACCCCAGCATATTCAAGATGGCTGTCTTGAATTCCCTACCAGTCAAGAGCTGTGTCCAGAATCACAACTTTGTTCATTCATTAACTATTCCCTACACTCAGTAGGGTACTCTATGGGGAGTAATAAATGGAAATTTCTTGAACATTGATGAATTATCATTTTGCATCTTTTTCTTGGCCCGTCACACCGTAGCACGAGCAGCAGAGCGGAGAAGAAGCATTGCGGTATCTTTAGCATACAGTAGTATACATGTGATAGACACTACGGTTTTGGTTGCACTGTGAGAATTTTTGAGGCCATTATGTAATACGTAAGTTTTACAGTTAGAATTCGGACACAACAGGGGGCGCCCGGGTAGCGTAGCGGTCTATTCCACTGCCTACCAACACGGGGATCTTCGGTTTGAATCCCCGTGTTACCTCCGGCTTGGTCGGGCATCCCTACAGACACAATTGTCCATGTCTGCAGGAGGGAACCCGGATGTGGGTATGTGTCCGGGTCACTGCACCAGCGCCTCCTCTGGTCGGTTGGGGCGGCTGATCAGGGGGAGGGGGAACTCGGGAGAATAGAGTGATCCTCCTACGTGCTATGCCCCCCTGGTAAAACTCCTCGCTGTTAGGTGAACAGAAGCAGCTGGCGATGTGGTAGTCTGCAGCCCTCCCCGGATCGGCAGAGGGGGTGGAGCAGCGACCGGGACGGCTCGAAAGAGTGGGGTAATTGGCCAGGTACAATTGGGGAGAAAATTGGGGGGGAGGAGAGAGAGAATTCAGACACAAAAGAAATGGAGGAACGTGAATACAGTGCACTGTATAAAGGGTATCTGCAGACTTTGTAAATACAAATTTTATGATTTTTAAGGCCTTTTTAATACCTCTAAATGGAAAAATAATACCATTTCCATGGGGGGGGAGACAAACTAGAATGTATACAGTGTTGTTCAGTTTTATTGACTGAATATAAAAGCAATTTTTTTGTGCAAATTAGCTGACAACAGCCTTCTTGTTAATTAAATAAAATAAAACTATGACGGTAGACAAGTCCCAGTCAAATGGAAAACAATAGTATTGTGGAGGATGAAAGAAAGGAGACGAGACCACTTCTCCTTTTGACCACACAGCCGTGGGGTCGTTTATTTCCTCCAACTCAAATTAAGTCCGTAGTTCATTCTGCTAAACCTCAGCGTCGTGTCTACCCACAATAACCTTTGCTAACCCCCGCCCACTGTCTTAAAGGGTCCATCTCTGGCCCGCATGGTGAATATGTAACCTGCAAGTAGGTCACTACACAGGCCCCCCCAGAATTCACCATGACAAAAAAAAAAAAAAAAATAAAATCAACGAGGCGGGGGACGAATAATGCGGCCAAAACGGCCCCTCTTGACAGGTGGTGGGGCAGGGGGGCGTCGACGCCGAGGGCACTGGGCCAGTTGAACCGGCCTGTCCAAGTCCAGGCGAGCTGGCTTGAGGCGGTCCACTGAAACCCACTCCTGCTTACCACCGTCATCCACAACAAAGTCTTAGCCCCCACTCCCAGGACACGGAAGGGGCCATCGTAGGGGGGCCGCAGGGGGGTACGGTGGGCGTCATGCCGGATGAAGACCTACCCAGCCGACTGCAGGTCCTTGGGGATGTAAGACTGAGGGAGGCTGTGCCGCGAAGTTGGGACTGGAGTGAAAACGCCGGCAGCGTCCTGGAACACAGCCCGTTGGCGGGCAACAGACCAGGGTGCCGTGCCGTCTGGGAGAAATTCCCCTGGGACCCGCAGTGGCTGGCCGTAAACCAGCTCAGCCGATGAGGACTGGAGGTCTTCCTTAGGGGTGGTCCGCAGGCCAAAAATGACCCACGGGAGCCGGTCGGCCCAGATAGTCTGTGAGGCTGGCCTGAAGAGCGGCCTTCATAGAACGATGAAACCGCTCACATAAACTGTTGCCCTGTGGGTTGTACGCCGTGGTGCGATGCAGCTTCACCCCTAGGCTTTCAGCGACTGCAGTCCAGAGCTCGGATGTGAACTGTGGGCCCCGGTCAGAAGTGAGGTCAGATGGCGTGCCAAACTGGGCTACCCAGGACCCGATGAACGCCTGGGCCACCTCAGCAGATGTGGTGGTTGACAACGGAATAGCCTCTGGCCACCTAGTGGTCCTGTCCACCATGGTAAGGAGATGAGTGAAACCACGGGAGGAGGGAAGGGGTCCTACTAGGTCCACATTGACGTGGTTGAAACGCCTCCCAGGCACTAGGAACAGCGCCAGGGGTGCCTTGGTGTGGAGGTGTGGCGGTGAGCCTTGGAGCGATGACACGCCATGCAGGTGCCCACCCAGTCATTGACATCCTTCCTGAGGCCATGAGGCCCCCACCAACTTCGTTGACGCCTTCACTCCTGGGTGTGAAAGGCCATGGATGGCGTCGAAAACCCGTCGCCGCCAGCCCGTGGGCATCATGGGCCGGGGTTGACCCATGGAGATGTCACAGAGGAGCGTGGCCCCAGCATCGGCGAACACCACATCCTTCAACTGCAGCCCAGTGTCAGCAGTCCAGTAAGCCTGCACTTCTGTGTCAGCAGCCTGGTCTTCAGCCATGGCTGTGTAGTCGAGTCCCAAGTGGACGGCTCTCAACATCGCCTGAGAGAGGCAGTCGACGATGAGGTTGTCCTTGCCGGCGACGTGCAGAATGTCAGCGGTGAACTCGGAGATGTAAGAGAGCTGGCGCTGTTGGTGCCCAGACCACAGCTCGGTGGCTTTGGCCATGACGAATGTCAGTGGCTTGTGGTCCACAAACACAGAGAACCGGCGGCCAGCAGGAACCGGAAGCGGCGGATGGCGAGAAACAGGCCAAGAAGCTCCCGGTCGAAGGTACTGTATTTCCTCTCACTGCTGCGCAGCTGAAAAAAAGCAAGCGGTTGCCAGGCTCCGCCCACCCACTGCTCATACACTCCCCCATGGCGTAATCTGAGGCATCCGTGATGAGTGCTACTGGGGCAGTTGGTGATGGGTGTGCCAACAAGGTGGCTTCAGCCAGCACAGCCTTAGCGTCCTCAAACGCCCGGTTTCTCTCTTCCGACCAGTCCACTGGGCCCTTGGGGTCCTTACCCTTCAGAGCCTCATACAGGGGGCGCATGAGATGAGCCGCCCGAGGAATGAACCAGTTGTAAAAGTTCACCATGCTCAGGAACTCCTGCAGGGATTTCACCGTGTTCGGGCGTGGGAACCTGGCGACAGCGTTCACCTGGTCGGGGAGGGGGGTTGCTCTGTCCTTTGTAACCCGGTGCCCGAGGAAATCAATGGTTGGAAGGCCCAACTGGCACTTTGCCGGGTTGAAGATGAGCCCATGCTGGCTGAGCCGTTCGAACAACTGCCGGAGGTAGACCAGGTGCTCTGCTGCAGACGTACTGGCCACGAGAATGTCGTCCAGGTAAACAAACAGGAACGGCATATCTCGCAGTACAGAGTCCATGAGCCGCTGAAAGGTCTGTGCAGCCCCCTTGAGCCCAAATGGCATCCTCAGGAACTCGAACAGCCCGAACAGCGTGATTACTGCCGTCTTCGGTACATCCTGTTGGCGGACCGGCACCTGGTGGTATCCGCGCACAAGGTCCACCTTGGAGAAGATGACCGCCCCTGCCAAGTTCACAGAGAAGTCCTGGATGTGCGGGACGGGGTAGCGGTCTGGCGTCGTGGCGTTGCTGAGACGGCGGTAATCACCACATGGGTGCCCGCCACCATTCGCCTTCGTGACCATATGCAGGGGGGAGGCCCATGGACTGTCGGAGCGGTGCACGATGCCGAGGCGCTCCATGTTGGCAAACTCCTACTTCGCAATGGCGAGCTTGGCTGGGTTGAGGCGCCGTGCACAGGCGTAGACTGGGGGGCCTGTGGTGGTGATGTAGTGTTCCACTCCATGCTTGGTGACTGCTGATGAGAAGATGGGCGTTGTGAGGTCCGGAAACTCAGCGAGCAGACGCTGAAATTCATCCCCTGTGGTAATCATGTTGGACAAGCCGATGGGACCTGCCTCCCCAAGCGTATATGGGTAGGAGCAGAAGGAGACGGCGTCAATCGAGCGGCGGTTTTTAACGTCTACCAACAGCCCATAAACGCACAGAAAATCCGCACCCAGGAGGGCAATGGACACCTTCGCCATTACAAAGTCCCAGCTGAACCGTCAACCTCCAAAAACCAACTCCACATACCTCGTGCCATAGGTGCGTACAGGGGTGCCGTTAGCAGCATCCATAGGGGGGCCGAATCCACCCGCTCCACCTCTGCTAGCTCAAAAGCCTGCAGCAAGTGTCTTTTAATCGTACCGTACTTATCCACGGGCGGCGGGGCTTGCAAGCGGCCCAATATCTGTGACGCTGTAAATGTTCCGAGTGCCACCACGACATAGTAGTACTTGGTCTCATCCACGGTGATGTTCCTAGTAGCGAACTGGGCTTCAATGTGAGCGAACCATGCTGCCGCAGCCGTTTCCCAGAAGTCGGGCAGTTTGAGCGTCACGGCGTCAGCCACTGCCGCTCAACTGGTAGCTTCGTTTGCCATGGCTCACGTCGGGGTCACCAAGGTGGAGGATGAAAGAAAGGAGTTGAGTCCATTTCTCCTTTTGACCACATAGCCGTGGGGTCGTTTATTTCCTCCAACTCAAACTAAGTCAGTAGTTCATTCTGCTAAACCTCAGCCTCGTGTCTACCCACAATACCCTTTGCTAACCCCCACCCACTGTCTTAAAGGGACCGTCTCTGGCCCACATGGTGAATATGTAACCTGCAAGTAGGTCACTACAGTATCAAATATGCACAAGAGGGCACAATAGAGACGGGTCCGAAGTTGACAATCTAAACCAAACCTAAGTTTATTTCCTTTTCAGACCCTCTCTGACATAAACGATCCAAAGTTTCTTTGACCCCCGTTTGTCAATGGACGTGATGTCTCATGATGAGTCACAGCTCATCAGCTGTCTTATCAATTTGACCATCCAGCACTAGAAACTGCTCTCATTTCCTTTGCTCGTCTCGTCGGAGTTTGATTTTGTTTTCAGCATTGCCATTTCCGTCCCTGCAGTCTTCTCTGCTAATTCCGTGAAGTTTCTGCTTTCTTTAGGAGACTTAGTACCCGAAGTATTGCTGCTTTCAAAATGGCTGTCAGAGAAAAACTGCGGTCTAAGCATCGGCTTTGTGTCGATGCAGCTGCCTACTGGGGATCGGGGTTCGCACCTCGGTCTTGTCAGATCTGACTATGGCCGGACTCGATGAAGCAGCAATAATTGGCAACGCTGTCTTCGGGAGGGGGGCGGAGTTGGCTTGTGCTCGTCACATGAATGCGTCTGTGCGTGTCGGAAAAAGCAGTGGTTTGGCCTGGATTCGCCTTGTCACGAAAGTGGTGAGGCATCTCCTTCGAGACTGCCGGCTGGGGAGATGCAGTTGGTGAACGCATGCAGTACGAGGACGGGTGTTTGGACTAAAATAGGGAGCGATTGGCCACTAAATTGGGAGAAAAGGGGAAAAAAAAAAATCAGAAATAAATTTATATATAAAAAAAAAAAAAAAACCCAGCTGAATGCTGTCTGCTGACTGCTCAGCTGAGCAGTGGTAGTTACAGCGCCTGTAGCTCGGGCATGTGCATTAACAGGAGACAAATTACCTCCAACGTTACTACAAGCAGCCAAGCTAGCAACGGGCTCAACATATGACCCGATGGCCAGAGTGCTTTCTCGAGTGCTAGCATCGCGCTTGTGCTTTTTGGATTTCATGAGAAGCCAGTGCTTAACAACCCACTGTCACCAGTTTGTATGTGTTGCAATAAAGCTCATATCATGCCTCATAAGATTTGCTTGATTGTTTAAGCCAACCACGATATTTGTCATCCTCCCACCATTTCCGACTGAATTTACATTTACCCATTTTCTTTATGCTTGCTGCCTCCTGCTGCCTGGTAGCTACTGTCTCCCAGTCCCACTGCCCCTGGCGGTTTAGTGTATGCCATTTAGTGCAAATGCATTGTACATTGCCTGCAACAACTGTCAGGCTACAGTGGAATACTATAAAATAAAAACAAAACCTGAATGAAAAAATAGATACATGCTCATTTGTTCTGCCCCAGAATAAATTTAATACCTCCCTACCTAAAATTACAGATATTTTAGACCTTGAATTAAAAAATAAGAAATTCAAGACATTTTAAGACCCCCCTCCCTTTTTCTCCCTAATTGTACTTGGCCAATTACCCTACTCTTCACATCCGGCTTCCCACCCGCAGACATGCCAATTGTGTCTGTAGGGACGCCAGACCAAGCCGGAGGTAACACAGGGATTCGAACTGCCGATCACTGTGTTGGTAGGCAACGAAATAGACCGCTATGCTACCCGGGCACCCCATTTTAAGACTTTTTAAGGATCTGCGGGGACCCTGTATATAGCAAATAGGGAGCGATTCTGGACAGGATTAAACTACACAGACCAAACACAAGGACGTAACAATCACATTCCAGACATTAAGACCTTGACTTGGGGTTGTGTGTGTATTTATATATCCTATGAAAATAGTGAATATGCTGATATTGAACAGATTCATTAAAATCAAATAAGTCCACTATACCTCCGTGTGGGAGCTTGGGAACTGTGGTAGATGTCTTACTGCGGCTACCGGGTGGAGAAAGGAGGTATGGAGAGGTTATGGCCATGCCCGGCTGGCTGATGAGGTTCTGGGCCTGGGCCAGACTCTGGAGCCTAAGCGCCGAAGGCGGTGGGCTGGATACAAGCTCAGCAGTCTGGGGAGTGAAGTTTACATTGTGGCCGCTCAAAACCTTCTCCGCTGCAGCACCAGATACCACTCCTGGATGTGTGAGCGAGAGCAAACAGATAAAGGAGGGGGAGGAAGAGAAGGATGAAGAAAACAGTTAAGTTGAACAATGGTACAGTGTCCATTCTATGTGGTCGACTTCTCACTGTGGGACCATTTTACCTTCGCTCTTGCTATACTTAATTATTGTAAAAAGCCAGTATTAATGCCTTTTGCCACCAAAGGGGGGGGGGGGCAATTTCCCTGTTTATCATGAACTGTAAGGTTCATATTACATGAAGCAATTCTCCCCCTACTATCGTTGCAAAAACAAAAGTGTGTGATGTCATGTTATGCAACTTCACAATTATGGAGCAACCTTATTGCAGTTTAAATCACATTCAATGACAAATCGGAATGAACTGTATATACTGCTCATCAAAGGTTTGGGGACACTTTGCCTTTTTAAAATTTCCTTGTAGGGTCCGCGGTGGTGTAGCGGTCTAAGCATCGGCTTTATGTCGATGCAGTTGCCCATTGGGGAACAGGGTTCGCGCCTCGGTCTCATCAGATCCAACTATGACCGGACTCCATGAAGCAGCAATAATTGGCAGCGCTGTCTTCGGGAGGGGGACGGAGTCGGCTTGTGTTCGTCACATGAATGCGTCTCTGTGTGTGTCGGAAAAAACAGTGGTTCGGCCTGGAGTCGCCTCGCCACTTCCGTGACAAGGCTTCTCCTTCGAGACTGCCGGCCGGAGAGATGCAGTTGACGAACGCATACAGTACGAGGGTGGGTGTTTGAATTAAAATAGGGAGCGATTGGCCACTAAATTGGGAGAAATTTTTTTTCCTTATAACGTTGGATTTTCTGTTACTTTTCACTTACGTAAAAATGCCTGCAATGGCTGTTACTTGCTTGTTTTTCGTACGTGACTGAGAACAAGTAAATCACAATGACAGAAAGGTTCATCAGTTCAACAACGTTTAGAAGGAGAAACATTTCATCACTCATCCAAATGACCTCACCAGTCTCAACTGACTGCAGGTATCCCCACCCTTGTAAACAGCTCCGCTGCATAACAACTGAAACCAACGATCGGTTTCATATGCAAATAGGCGTACCCACCAACTACTTTCAATGGCCATGTGTACTATTCACAGACGATTGGGGACTAGTTGCATCCACAGCATTGTAAGATGGTGACAGACGTACTCTTAGCCCCCCCCCGGTTCAGGGATGGTCTCACATAGATGGCCCCTTTGACTCCCCATTCAAACCAGCGTTCCTCCTTGTCAAGGATGTGCACATCCTCATCCCTGAAAGAGTGGCCACTGGCCTGTAGATGGTGTAGACTGTGAAGTCCTGGCCTGACGTGTTAGCTCTCCTGTGTTGTGCCATCCTCTTGGCCAGTGTCTGTTTAGTTTCCCCAACGTACAAGTCACAGCAATCCTCTCAACACTTAACAGCGTACATACACTATATTGCTTTGTTTATGCTGGGGAACCCAAGGTGTTTTGGGGTTTTAAAGCAACCGAGACGCGGTGTTTGGAAAATACTTGTTTCAACTTTTCCAACACTCCCGCCACATATGGAATCACTACTGGTTTACGCTTAGGTAGCTGTTCTTCTCACTTCGATCGGCTGATGCGTCTTTCTGGCTTTGACAAATGCCCAGATAGGATAACCACTTAACCAGGGCCTGTTTAATGTGGGATTTATCCCCTTCCCCAGCTGCTGTCAGTGGGGATGTTGCCGGCTTAGTGGTACAGCATCCTGATGATTCCTAGTTTGTGCTCCAGTGGTTGACGAGAGTTGAACCTTAGGTACTGATCAGTATGTGTTGGTTTATGGTAAACAACAATCAAATGTCCCCCATCACCAATTGAAATTTCACATTCTAAGAAGGCTAACCTGTCATTTTTCAAATCCTCCTCGGTGAACTTGATGTGGTTGTCCACCAAGTTAATGTGGTCAGTGAAATATTGTACGTCCTCAGATTTAATTTCAACCCAGGTGTCATCCACAAATCTGAACCAATGGCTAGGTGGTGTCCCTGGATCGGACATCAGAGCCCTCTTTTCCACTTCCTCCATATAATAAAATAATAATAGCAATAATAATAATAATAATAACTATTTATGTAGCACTTTTCTAAAACAATGATACCAAGTGCTTTACAAAGAAATAAAAGCAGATGAGGCAAAAATAAGACCAAGATCAAATAAGAGTAAAAATTTAAAAAAAGTATAAATAAATAAAAACATATATCAAACATTTGTAAAAGCTTTCATAAAAAGAAAAGCTTTAAGATGAGATTTAAAAGAAGCTAGAAACTCGGTTTGTCTTAGTTCAACAGGAAGAACGTTCCATAGTATGGCGGCTCAAACAGCAAAAGCCTGATCACCCTTTTTGACAAACCAAGACCTGGGAATAACCAGCAGGGCTCCATCTGCGAATCTTAATGGTCGAAAGGGCAACTGGAAATGTATGCAGGAGCAAGACCATTAATACATTTTAAATTCTTTTTGAATAATACATTTTTCTAAAATCAATTCGAAATATAACAGGGAGCCAGTGTAGGGAGGCAAGCACAGCAGAGACATATATGGTCATGCCTCCTGGTCCCGGTAATGAGCTGAGCAGCGGCATTTTGTACTAACTGCAGACGGTGGAGGAAGCCCTTGCTGACACCAGAATAAAGTGCATTACAATAGTCAAGCTGAAAATGGATAAAAGAATGTACAACTTTTTGCAGATCGGCAATTGATAAAAGTGACCTAATTTTGGAGATTAGCTTGAGCTAGAAAAAGCATGACTGAACAAAATGTTTGATTTGATTATCAAAACCGAGGTTAGCATCGAATATTACCCCAAGATTCCAAGCAAAACCATTTAAAGTCTTAAAAGTGAGCAATAAAGTTTTAAAATCAATTCGAAGTATAACAGGGAGCCAGTATAGAGAGGAAAGCACAGGAGTGATATGGGCATGCCTCTTTGTCCCGGTAATGAGCCAAGCAGCGGCGTCTTGTACTAACTGCAGATGATGGAGGGAGACCTTGCTGATACCAGAATAAAGTGTATTACAATAGTCAACCCGAGAATAGATATAAGCATGTACAACTTTTTGCAGATCAGCAATTGATAAAAATGACAAAATTCTAGCGGTTAGGTTTAGCTGGAGAAAGCATGACTGAACTTGTTTATTTGATTATCAAAACTGAGGTTAGCATCGAATATTACCCCAAGATTCCTAGCAGCCTGCTTAAGACTACCTGACAGAACATCAAGATTAGTAACAAAAGGGCCAGGATTTAATGTCAGAGGCAAGTTGTGAGATTTGCTAGGGTGCTAGGATCTGAGCGTTTTAGTGGCATGTATAACTGAGTGTCGTCAGCTTAAAAATGGTAGAGCACATTTTGATTTTGAATGATCTAGCCAAGGGGCAGCATGTTTAAAGAAAGGAGAGGGGGACCAAGAACAGACCCTTGAGGTACACTGTAACTCAACTGAGCCATTGAGGAGGTAGTTACCCGGAACAACAGAAAAAGCACTGTTGGTGGGGTAAGAGCGTAATAAGCTTAGAGCTGAGCCCTTGATGCCAACCGTAGTCTCTAAGCGATGTAAGAGGATGTTGTGATCGACTGTTGTCTTGGTATTATTAAGTGCTCTACAACCAGACTGGAAACTATTAAAACCACTATTAGTGTTCATAAAAGATATCAATTGAGAAGAAAGTACTCTTTCCAGAACCTTAGATAAAAAAGACAATTTGGAGACTGGTCTGTAGTTACTTAGTGACTGGGGATCTAAATTAGGTTTGTTCAGCAATGGGTGAACAATGGCACGCTTTAAACTGTCTGGAAAAGAACCAGAGACCAGAGAATTATTAAGAATTTGCAGAATTACAGGGCTGATAGTTGAAAATACCTCCTTGATGTCTAAGATGCAAGAGGAGGAGTTCATAGCATTAAGTAAGTTTGCCCAATTAATAACACACGATCTTGCAAAATGGGGAGCATATCGAACTGTGAAGACCGTATCGAACGATTCGGAATTCGATCCAGTATTATCCCCCCCTAGCAGACAGCTATCTATACTGTTAGACAAAAGAGTGGCGCCGTCCCCAGTAGGGTGAATGCTGTCCGCTATCAGCAGTTAAGAAGCCAGTTATCAACAAAGCCAAATCCCTGCTCATTACAGTAACAAGCCCACCAGTGGGGCGTCCCGGTGGCATGGCGGTCTATTCCATTGCCTCCCAACATGGGGGTCGCCAGTTCAAATTCTCGTGTTACCTGCAGCTCGGTCGGGTGTCCCTACACACACAATTGGCTGTGTATGTGGGTGGGAAGCCGGATGTGCGTATGTGTCCTGGTCACTGCACTAGTGCCTATCACCTGTCGGGGTGCCTGTTTGGGGGGGGACAGCGTAATCCTCCCACACACTACATCCCCTTGGTGAAAGTCCTGTGTCAGGTGAAAAGAAGCAGCTGGCGACTCCACATGCATCAGAGGAGGCATTTGGTAGTCAGTCTGCAGCCCTCACCGGATCGGCAAAAGGGTTGGAGCAGTGACAGGGAACAGCTCGGAAGGGTAGGGTAATTGGCCAGGTACAATTGGGGAGAAAGGGGGGGGGCAAGCCAGCCAGCAGTTCATCAAGGTCAGCCTACTGTACATCTCATCATTACCCCTGGTAAGGAACCAGAGACAGTTAATCAAATCCAGCACATCTTTCTGGCCAACTCAAGTGTCCTGATTAGGCTGGCATAGTGGACTTTTCAGACTTAACTTAGTGGATGGTTTTCAGAGCAGTCTTACCTACTGAGAAATCTAAAAGTGTAGATTTCAGAGTAGCATGGAGAAGTGAACACTGTATAGACAAACATCTCTGGTTCTGGACTGTATTTACCAGTGATGATTGGGATAAGGTCTTCTTTGGGTACAGGTGGCGGTACAGGGCAGATAGGTGGTGAGGGAGACCTGGGCTCGTGAAGAGGAACTTTCAGAGTGGCCATGGTGTTAACTGCATGCACACCAACGTGGTTGGAGATCTTGAGGGTAACAGGAATCTGGAGGCTGCTAAAGCCGCTTGCCGAGCCCGCCGGCTGCGTGAGTAACCTCAGCTTGGTCCCTTCCCCTGAAAAAGGAACAGGGAAGTCAGAATGTTTGGGTTACTGAACTTCAATTCAATACCTTAATGTAATGTTATCACAGTTCTGCAGTGTTGTTAATGCTGCACTGTTGAATTTTGCATCGCACAATCCTCAAATTCTGCCCTGTGCAGACTGTTGCACTGTTTTTATGATGTCTGAAACGCCACTATCTGTTGCAATACGACTGAATTCCTATTGTACCTTTTGTGATGTCAGGGTTTACTACTCTGTCCACTAGATTTTAACTGTCTCACCCGGTGACTCATGACAAACACATTTCTACTTATCTACTCTGACTAAAATGACAATAATAAGACTTGACTTAAAGCTCAACACAATTCAAGAACTCTGAAAATAACTGTCTGAAGATAACTGATAACCGAGATATTCCCTCTTGCTTGTTCTGCATTCAAACCATTTTTTGTTGATCAAAATGACAGATAAAATAAACAGGTATTGCTAAGAGAGGGCTTTTGCTGTAGCCTAAAATTAAGACTCCATAAAGCTTTAAGTTGTCTACACTGACCTCCCGGTAGCATGTTTACTGGTTGTCCGTTTAGTCTGAATCCAAGAGGAGCCCGTGGAGAATTTGGGGTCCAGGGCCATTGGAGAGGGGTCTCTGATGCCTGATTAACATACAAGACAAACAAAAAAAACCAGTGTCACGTGTACATAAAACGGTGAGTCAGAGATAACTTTCTGTTAAAAAAAAAAAAGCTATAAAAACCAAACTCCATCCCTAACAACCACTGAAATTATTCCTTCACGACATGAGATTGAAATGAATGGATTTAAAATATTCTTATAGGAATACGTCATCTTGAACCAGTGGGAATTTAAAAAGGTCGACCTTCCAAAAAACACAGGCACAGTAATTCAACAATCCTACCCCCAGATGCGCAAGGAACCATGGGGTTACCACCGTACCTAAATTTCATACTACTACTTTTGGCTGCTCCCGTTAGGGGTCGCCACAGCGAATCATACATTTCCATTTCTTCCTGTCCTCTGCATTTTCCTGTATCACACCAGCCACCTGCATGCCTTCCCTGACCACATCCATAAACCTCTTTGGCCTTCCTCTTTTCCTCTTCCCTGGCAGCTCCATATTCAGCATCCTTCTCCCAATATACCCAGCATCTCCAAACCATCTTGCCTCTCTTGCTTTGTCTCCAAACTGTCCAACCTGAGCTGTCCCTCTAATATAATCATTCCTAATTCTGTCCTTCTTCATCATTCCCAATGAAAATCTTATCATCTTCAACTCTGCAGCCTCCAGCTCCACCTCCTGTCTTTTCATCAGTGCCACTGTCTCCAAACTATATCTTGTAAACTTTCCCTTTAACTCTTGCTGGTACCCTTCTGTCGCAAATCACTCCTGACACTCTTCTCCACTCACTCCACCCTGACTGTATGCTCTTCTTCACCTCTCTTCTGCACTCCCCGTTACTTTGGACAATTGACCCCAAGTATTTAAACTCATACGCCTTCGTCACCTCTACTCCTTGCATCCTCACCATTCCATTGTCCTCCCTCTCATTCACACATATGTATTCCGTCTTGTTCCAACTGACTTTCATTCCTCTTCTCTCCAGTGCATACCTCCACCTCTCCAGGCTCTCCTCAACCTGCACCCTACTCTCGCTACAGATCACGTCATCCGCAAACATCACAGTCCACGGAGACGCCTGCCTGAGCTCGTCTGCAACTTGTCCATCACCATTGCAAACAAGAAAGGGCTCAGAGCCAATCCTTAACGTAACCCCACCTCCACCTTGAACCCATCTGTCATTCCAACAGTATACTTTACCATTGTCACACACCCTTATACATATCCTGCACCACTCCTACAGACTCCTCTGCAACTCCCGACTTCCTCGGCAGCATTCTACTTAGCTCTCCAGGTTTGACTATTGCAATGCACTTCCCTCTGGTCTACCAGTCTTTGCGATCCAAATGCTGCAAATATCCAGAATGACGGGTTTTCAAACCGTCTATATGTGCACACACATCTAATTTCTCTTTGCATCCTTACACTGGCCCCCAGTATATAAAATCTTGCTCCTGACTTTAGTATATGCAGTTTAAGAAGTGCACACCTGTTTGTTGATGTGTAACTGTGTTGATCAAGCTAATAAATTAAACTAATCAAACCATAAACTAAATTAAATCACACAAACAAATCATATCCATCAATTAGATGTAAGCGGATGGGTCTTTTCAGAAGTGACATTCATTTACTTACCCCTCAGCATGTCGACAGGCTGCTATTTCTAAATACACAACTTCATGCTTGTTGTTTGTTAACCTAGGCTATTCTGTCTCCCTTGTATTTTATCTAGACATGTCTGTATTTAAATGTACACAATAGTCATCATTTTTACAACTTAAACATTAAATGATTAATCAAATGGACAGATATTAAATCTGTCAGACCGAAATAGAAATCTATCCGACAGATATTTACACTGATTTTTTTCTTCATATTTTTATTATTCTGAACGTGTTCATCCACAAGAAAAATCAGTTTTCCTTAGGTAAAGCAGCTGACTCTGTGGCTCTCAAACTAGAAGCCTTACAAACGCTGGTTAGGCCCTTAAAACACTGATGACAAGTTTGCTCATTTGAGCAGACGCTGATGCAGACATGTAGGGTTGTGGACAAAACATACAGGGCAGTACAGCAAGTGGAAAGACCACCTTTCATCCGTACCGAAAGGGTTCAAGCCCCATTGTAAACGACACCCACCCTCCAAACGTGCCCAAGAGCCAGGCACTAAGGTCCCTTTCACACTTGAAAGTCCAAACCAAGGTCTGAACCAGAGTCTGGTTCTGGTGCTTTCACATCTGTTATTTTATAGTCATTAGGTTCAGGACTTTTGCTTTCATACCAGGGGACCTTGACTTGAACTTTTGGCTCGTTGTTGCCGCCAGGTGCGCTTGCTGTTGCCAGGTGCGCTCGTTGTTGCCAGGCGCGCTCGCTGTTGCTAGGTGTTACTGTTTGTGTTTGTTTTATCACTTCCTATGATTGAGCTGAAAGTCCGAACCTTTGATTTCACATTAGACATTCATGAACCTTGGTCTGAACCGAGACTACCTCCTGAGCTTGGACCAAAGACCGAGTCTTTGATCCCTGTACCCTGGTCCAAGAGGTTTCACACCTGGCAATCTGGTTCGGACTTTTCTGGAAAGTCTGAAAGTCCGGACTAAACAACATAAGTGTGAAAGGGCCCTAAATGTCACCTGTGTATGTGTGTCTGATTACCGATTGGGTTGGGAGAATGTCTGTGGGAATGGGGACAGCCACGGAGCTTTCCAGGGATTCATCCTCCTTCACAGGGCTGCAGGGAGTCTCGACCACTGCAGAACAAAACAAAGTCACTTGACAAACAGAGAAAGGGCAGCTCAAGTCTCATGCTATGCAGGGAGCTATGCAGGGATATTGTGACAACAAAACAGAAGCATGCCTTAGTAGTCAGTACAGTTGTCTAACAAAGTAGGCTGGATATTCCTCCAGTTCTCAAACCTTTTGTAAACCACTGGACAAATCACTGGCATTTTGCTTAACTATTTCTACTTATCTGGTGTTTTTTGGCAGTGTAAGGCAATATCTGCTGTCTATCCTGAACACATACAAACCAACTCCTCACAACTTTGGTCACAACATCCCCCCCCCCCAAAAAAACAGCATCTACTGATACGATTCAAAGATCCCAGTGAATCACAGCTTATCTGTGTCTACCTTGCATATTGCCATTTTTCTCAGAAACACACTTTGAGTGTGTGTGTGTGTGTGTGTGTGTGTGTGTGTGCGCGCACACATGTGTGCATACACTTACTTTTGCTAAGTGAGTACTTCTCCTCCTCTCCTGAAACTTCCTCAATGGACGGCCACCACAGCTCGTCCTCATCACATTCCATCAGCAGATCTTCAATTCCTGCCGGACTGTCATAGGACATCTCCATCCTATAAAAATAAACCTGTCACTGGAAACCTCCAATTGTAAAAACAGTCATCACTGCAAATTTTGCCTCTAAACATACTAGTCAGCTAAGACTTTCCAGTACAACCACAATCGTCAATGAAGATTTTTTGATTCAGAGATGTAATTATAACGCTCTTCACTGAGCCTACACAAAGTGACACAAGGTACTCCTCTTGTTTCTGGAAACATTGTACAGGTTAGGTTTTAATCATTGTGGACTTGGGAATTGCTGTGTTTAGCTATATTTTTGTGTTGTTGTCCTGTGTTGCATTTTTTTTCATTTTTATTTTATTTTATTATTATTATGGACCTACCTATTTGTCTGAATAAAGTAAGATTTGAACTGAATTGTAGTCAGTTTGAAACTTTGTCATGTTTTCATACAAAGTAGTTTTGGTATACAACCATACAAAAAAGTGAGCAGCCACTAGGTCTTGGCAATACTGACAAAATCAAATATAACAACATTTTTGACCAAATACCTAGATATTGACAATGTTACAATATTTGGGAGGTTACAATTGGTGTTTTTATAAGATATTTACAAACAAGAGGTTTTTTGAGAAATAGTCATTAGTAATGTGGATCTGATGACCAAACAGGTAGAGGCATTCGTTGTTTATTTCACGAAAACAGTCTGAAGTTCAGAAAATTGTCTTAATTTACAATGCAGCTTTCAAGACCAGGGAATGACAACATTTAAGTTATATCACCATATTACCAGTACCAAAATCCCAAGCGATAACCAGTCTCACATCACAATATTGATATTTATACACTGCCAAACTCTACAGCCAGTTCTTTCCATAGCCAGCACAACTGAGCAGACATTATAGCTCTTGCCCATAGCTGGCTAGCTTCACTCACTGCTAATGCTTCCCTCACTGCTAATGCTGCACTAGCATGCTACCTTGCAGTGTAAGTCTAACTAACATGCCACCTTGCTACTAACATTGCCCATGCAGCAATGTAAAGTTCCTCTCACTCACAACCGCTCTCTCTCTCTAGTTATGCTGCACTTTTATCAGTGTAAAGTTCTAACTAGCATGCTACCTTGTAGTGTGACGGTCTAGCTAGCATGCTACCTTGTAGTGTAGAGGTCTAGCTAGCATGCTACCTTGCAGTGTAAAAGTCTAACTACCATGCTGCCTTGCTGTTCAAGTTGCACATGCAGCAATTTAAAATTCCAACACGTAACCTCTCTCTCTCTGCTAATGTTGCACATTTAACAGTGTAAAGGTCTAGCCAGCATACTACCTCACAACTTATGCTGCACATGCAGCAGACGATTTCTAGTAATTTCTCCACCTCCAGCATTCAGTTGTGGCGGTACCTGGATTTGGTCTCAGTCTAGTTAGAGATGTGGTGGAATGATGTTAAGCTGATACCTGACAAAAGCCACAAGGAGGCAGAATAGTGCTAAACCTGGTCACCAGTGTTCTCGGCATTTACTGATAAACCACTTCGAACCGAGATCATTTCAACAGTATGCATTCAACATGAAAGGATGATGTAATGAAGCCACCACCCAAACCACATAACTGTCATCTATACCAAAATGTATAACTACAAACAAATTGGAGTTGTATGTGAACTTAAATGACCACTAAGCCTCAGTACTCATCAGAAAGTTTCAGGTAACCTGTGGTGAAAAGAATTAAGCCGATTTCATAGTACTAAATTTGTCCAAGTCATTTATTTACAGGCAGTAGAATGGCAGCGCTAACGGAAGGTCTTAATGGAACATTAACAACAAGAATCTTGAAAATATTCCTCACAGCATAACGCCACCAAACCTCTCAGGCTATAATAATCAATATCAGTCCACATTTTCTGTTTAGTGCACAGAATTAATAAGCTCACTACTGGACTGCTATTCCATATGATACAATATCAACCACAAAAACCATAAGGATACAATACCAATACTACATAAACTAAAATGTACAATTTGGCTGCTATGCTGCTCCTAAAGCCAAGAGTTGCTACTTTAAGTTTTAGGTGAAAAAAGAAAGAAGTCATGACTTTGCTTTGACTAAAGCAGTGTCACTGAGTGTTACTAAATGATCTACTTCATTTTTATCACTCAGAGTATCTGTTGTTTGGCATTACAAGTGTGCATGTGGAAGCTACTTATCTGCATTCTACAAAAATTAAAAGATGAACCCAACACACAAATTACAAGATGGGCTCATAAGAAAGGGTTGGTTTTACCTAATCATAAATAACATGAAACAACCAAAAAGCTTGAAGTTAAAAGATTAAAATAAAGTTAATATAATGAATAGTATTTAAAACACTACTTTTCACCCGCGTTTAATTACGTGTAATTCTAGGGGATTAGTTTGACAATCTTAAATTACTGCTCGGGTTAGCTAGCAGGATTAGCTCAATAACTTCAGGCTGAGTGGGAAATCAGTGAGGGTTCTACCCCCAAAAAAGTTGAAAAAATAAACATAAAACTTAAATCATACACACAGTGGCACAATCAAAAAACGTTCCAAATGATAATTTGCACTGACAAGGGGGAAAAAAAGCAAATAAACGTGCCAGTTAGAGAAATAGCAGCTTGTTAGCAAGCTAAGCTAGGCTAAACAGGAGTTACATGGCAGTTGCACAGTTAGCACGCTAAGCTAAAGAGCTAGCCTTTCATACGGAGGTAAATGACGCTGCGTGCCCCTTGTGTTGCACCAAAACGAGACAAACGCTTGAAAACAAAACGGACTCGCATTCACTTGCGATCAAATTTACCCACGGGTGAGCTTGCACCCGGCAACATATAAAATCCGAAGAGAGAGCAAGCTGCCCTGCAGCAAGGGCTATGACGCATGGTCGCCCCTCCGCGCACACACCCCTCTCCTCCCTCCAGTCTCCCTCCCCAGCAACAGCACCACAGCAGCAGCAGGGGTTAGCCTTTAGCTTACTGCTACTACACCGCAGCTAACGCGCTAGCTTCCCAGCTAGCTCCGGGTGCTCTTGGTTAAGCTGAGAAGACCAACACCAGTCGCGCTCTTACCTCGACCCACTTTCTTGTCAATGTCAACTATTAAAGAATTGCTGACTCGGTGGTTTTCTTTTTCCTTTTCTTCTGTCTTTTTTTCACTCGCCGAACGGCATTTAGCGGCACTGTGCTGGAAAACAACAACGCCCACGCCGGACCCCGCTAGCGTGAGTTCGACTTTAAGTAAGGTCTGTGTCCCCCCCCCCCGGGTTGTCCGCGCGGCTCCTCGCGGCGGCTGGCCCCGCCTCGGCTGAGGAGACGGCGGGTTTAAGTCACTGCGCAACGTTACTACGTCTTTCAATAACTTTTACTAAAAAAAAACAAAAAACGACGATGCCCCAATTCACTCCGCGAGTTCGGAAAAAATAAACAACCCCCAAAACACGACGGAGTTAAAGACTGAAAACTGACTCAGATAAAGCCGGAGATGAACGCTGAAAACGTAAGAGTTGACGAGTAGCGCACCAACAACCGGCTAACGACGGTTAGCATGTTAGCCGCCTAGCCGGGGCCAACTCCCCGAGACTGCCATTCGCTTTGACGTGCGGCGATATTTACCGTTAAATTCCGACATTGTACACGATGTGATAGGTGAAGTTGGCTTTCTCGCTCACTGTCAAGTCAATTAAACCAGGTCTGGAGAAAAGGGAAGTAACAAAAAAAAGCTGCTTTCCCAGGCTAACGATTAGCGCCTCTTATTAAGCTAGCGTTGCGGCTCTGCCGTCCGCCATGTGAGCAAAGACACAACGTAGAAGTGGGCGATAGTGATGTATTTATTTGCGCCAATTTGTCTTTTTGTTGGATAACGTATCATGTCACCCCCCCCCTTTTATCTATTTTATTACTACGCAGGGCATGCGGTGGAGCTGCTTTCCCAGGCTAACGATTAGCGCCTCTTATTGAGCTAGCGTTGCGGCTCTGCCGTCCGCCATGTGAGCAAAGACCCAACATAGCAGTGGGCGATAGTGAAGTATTTATTTGCGCCAATTTGTCTTTTTGTTGGATAACGTATCATGTCACCCCCCTTTTTATCTATTTTATTACCACGCAGGGCATGCGGAGGAGCTGCTTTCCCAGGCTAATTGTTAGCGCCTCTTATTAAGCTAGCGTTGCGGCTCTGCCGTCCGCCATGTGAGCAAAGACCCAACATAGAAGTGGGCGATAGTGAAGTATTTATTTGCGCCAATTTGTCTTTTTGTTGGATAACGTATCATGTCACCCCCCCCTTTATCGATTTTATTACCACGCAGGGCATGCGGTGGAGCTGCTTTCCCAGGCTAATGATTAGCGCCTCTTATTAAGCTAGCGTTGCGGCTCTGCCGTCCGCCATGTGAGCAAAGACCCAACGTAGAAGTGGGCGATAGTGAAGTATTTATTTGCGCCAATTTGTCTTTTTGTTGGATAACGTATCATGTCACACCCCCTTTTATCTATTTTATCTATTTATTACCACGCAGGCATGCGTTGGAGCTACTTTGCTAGTTATATATATATATAACTATATATAACTATATATATATATATATATATATATATATAAAAGATAAGCTAAAGATTAATAATGTTTGTTTCTTTAGTCAGAGACACTTTACTAGCGGACTTGTCAGCTAATGCGTTTTGAATATAGTAAAGGGACACCGGAGAAAATGTCTCAAATCATGCCGAGTTAGCTAAACAGCTAAATGTTAGCTTGGCAAATAAACCTTAGCTGGCATGCTGACTTGAGGGGTGTTCCGAAAAGTGAGACGTATGAGGTTATCGGGACGTTAACACGAAATTCGCTGAAATCCAGAATTTTCTGTTTCGAACACAGACGTCTAAGTAAGTCCAGATCAGTTTACCGTGACAGCTAATGCTCTGAAGCTAACCTGCAGCCTGGCAAGTTTACTAAAGTTAAACTACCCCTCCAGACACGTTTTAACGTTTAAAAATCGTCAAAAAAAAAAAAAGTGTATACGGCATGTAGTTGCGACAGTGTGGGGAAGCCACGTAAAACAACGTAAAGCAGGTAGTGGCGGGATTAGTAAATGAGTGAGCTGTAAGGGCGCTGATGATAGTCAGTAAAGCTTTTCAGTGAGTGCCACAGGGAAAAGAGTGGACATTGTTCGTTTCATAATAAACCAACAGAGTTTTTATTATATGGTGTCATAAGTGACTATGAGTCCAAGATGGCAAAGTTTAACCGCTTTGAAAGACCGGCAGAATGGGCTGACCGGAAGAAAGGCTTCATGCGCTATCGGACGGCTACAAAGCTGGATGAAGAGGATGAAGGTGTACAAGTAAACGCTCTCGTTTACGCATTAGGCGGTGAGGCAGAAAATATTTCCAGTTCTTTCACCTAAGGAGGACAGAGACTTTGCAATACTTATGGGCAGGGGTGGGTAGTAACGTGTTACAAGTAAGGCACATGAGTAAAAAAAAAATTTTTTTTTAAGGAATGAGTACTTGTTCCTTTTTAAAAACTGTACTTCTACTCTTTACTCGAGTATATTTTAGAGCCAGTAATCGACTTTTTACTTCACTACGTTTGCCATTTATACCCTTGTTACAAGTAGTCTGCTCAAAATGCGGGGATTGAGTGTCAGGGAGGGGGAAGAGCAGCTGTACTGCAGATGCCAAGTTGCCAAACAAGCACCATCCGATGATGACGGAGCAACTAGAACAAGAGGCAGCTTCCAGCAACAATCCTTGGCCACATCTGGCCATATTTTCCATACCAAAATATAAAAAAGCAACAGTTACATGAACTGCTTGCTGCGCCTCCCAGAAAAACACTTGAGATCTCTGCTTTTAAAAACTCATCTTCTAACCTCCGCAAGGCCAGCACATCTAAGTAAGTTTCACATATTGTGGAAATGTAGTTAGCTAGCTAATGGTAGCTAAGTTAATTTTTTATGTCTCATCTCATCATCAGCCGCTTCTCTGGGGTCGGGTCGCGGTGGCAGCAAGCTAAGTAGGGCACTACAGACGTCCCTCTCCCCAGCAATGCTCTCCAGCTCCTCCTGGGGGATCCTAAGGCGTTCCCAGGCCAGATTGGACATGTAGTCCCTCCAGCGACTTCTGGGTCTACCCCGGGATCTCCTCCCAGTTGGACGTGCCCGGAAAACCTTCAAAGGAAGGCGCCCAGGAGGCATCTTAATCAGATGCCCGAACCACCTCAACTGGCTCCTCTCGACACGAAGGAGCAGCGGCTCTACTGCGAGCTCCCTCTGGATGTCCAAGCTCCTCGCCCTATCTTTAAGGCTGAGCCCAGACACCCTATGGAGGAAACTCATTTCAGCCGCTTGTATCCGCGATCTCACCATTTCGGTCATTTGCCAAACCTCACGACCATAGGTCAGGGTTGGAACGAAGATTGACTGGTAAATTGAGAGCTTTGCTTTCCAGCTCAGCTCCCTCTTCACCACAACAGTCCGATACAATGTCCGCATTACTGTCAATGCTGCACCAATCCGCCTGTCAATCTCCCGCTCCATCCTACCCTCACTTGTGATCAAGACCCTGAGATACTTGAATGCCTTCACTTGAGGCAACAACTCATCCCCAACCTGGAGGGAACAAACCACCATTTTCCGGTAGAGAACCATGGCCTCAGACTTGTAGGTGCTGACTCTCATCCCTGCCATTTCACACTCAGCTGCAAACCACCCCAGTGCGCGCTGGAGGTTGCGTTTTGATGACGCCAACAAAACCACATCATCTGCAAAGAGCAGAGATTCAATTCTGAGGTTCCCAAAACGGACACACTCCTCGCCTTGGCTGTGCCTTGAGGTCCTGTCCATGAATATCACAAACAGAATCGGAGACAAGGGACAACCTTGGCAGAGTCTGACACCCACCGAAAACGTGTTTGACTTTGTGCCAAGAATGCGGACACAGCGCTCACTTTGGTTATACAAGGACCGGATGGCTTGTAGCAACTGACTCAGTACCTCATACTCCTCTGTGGGATGATGTCCTTCACTGTCCACTATATGGCCTAAGTACTCCACTCTGTTCTCCATGAACTTTCGCTTGGCCCACTTCACTCGAACGCCATACTTCTCCAGACAACTCAGGACTTCATCCAGTTTACGCATGTGTTCTTCTCTCTCTTTTTTTTATACATTCATTTCTGATTTCTCCCAATTTAGTGGCCAATCGATCCCTATTTTAGTTCAAACACCCACCCCCGTATTGCATGTGTTCGCCAACTGCATCTCTCCGGCCGGCAGTCTCGAAGGAGACGTCTCCCCACTTTCGTGACAAGATGAATCCAGGCCAAACCACTGCTTTTTCTGACACACACAGAGATGCATTCATGTGACGAACACTAGCTGACTCCGCCCCCTCCCAAAGACAGCATTGCCAATTATTGCTGCTTCATCAAGTCCGGCCATAATCGGATCTGATGAGACAGGGGCGCGAACCCCTGTCCCCAGTACGCAACTGCATCGACACAAAACCGATGCTTAGACCGCTACACCACCGCGGACCCGCAGGTGTTCTTCTCTTGACCCCACTGTGATCAGGATGTCATCCAGGAAGCAGGTCATATGGTCTAGTCCCTGTAGGATCTGGTCCATCATACCTTGGAAGATATGACGGTGCGCTGGAGACGCCATATGAGAGGCAGTGGTAGACATACAGTCCGCGATATGTGTTCACTGTGAGGTACTTTTCCGAGTCTTTATCCAGTTTGATTTGTTGATACGCGTGTGACAAGTCCATTTTTGTGAACAACTGGCCTCCAGCCAATGTTGCGAACAAATCCTCAGCATTAGGCAGTTGGTACGTCTCCTCTGCCACACTTTGGTTCACCGTCACCTTGTAGTCGCCACAGATTCCGATGGATTTATCTGATTTTGGCATATTGACAATGGGTGAGGTCCACTCACTTCTGTCCACTTTCATTATGATGCCTATGCCCTCTAGTCTATCCAACTCTTTCTCCACTGACTCTTTCAGTGCGTATGGTACGGGTCTGGCTTGCCTGAAGATGGGCTAGGTGTGTGGCCTTACCTTGATGGATGCCTTGAACTCCCAGATAGTGCTGGGGCCCTCCTCGAACACAGCCTTGTGTTTCTGTAGTACGGCCTCCACGTCAGCATCACTGGCACCTCCTGTGGCTTCGACAGAGAATATGTTGCTCCAGTTTAGCGTGAAACTGTGCATAACACTTGTACATTTGGCATGTGCAAAAAAACAATATATGCTGATTTGGGTTAGTGCGATACACAGACTATTTATCTCGTGTAATAGATATTACACTTATTTTTACACTTACGCATACATTCTATGTGGATTGTGCTGCAAATGTGTGTCTATTTGTATTTGTATTTTGACTATTTATATATATATATATATATATATATATATATATATATATATTGTTAGTGCTCAACTAATGAGGAGCAGGATATCAACACGGACACAGGAAAAAAGATTTTAATCTTTTTTTCCTGTATCCGTGTTTTAAAATTATATTAAAGACTTTGTATTACAAACTTTCCTGTATCCATGTTGATGTATATTTGTACCACTGGGGAGTTGCACTTAATTTCGTTGTACAGCTGTGCAATGACAAATAAAGACATTCATTCATTCATTGATTTTGTTCAGCCAGTTTCAGCCGAGCAGGGTTGATTGAGCTTTCACAATCACCAGTGGTAACTCTGCTGTTCATTGTTCAAATTTAGCCTGCACAGTCACTTGCCCTAACAGTGGCATCCTTTCCCTTGAAAACGTGGAGAGTTGCATGTGGCACGATTCAAGGGTCAGGTGGGACAGTGTCTCTTCGCAGACTATCTCTGACACTAAAGTCACCGCAGCTCCGGTGTCTAACTGCATGTCAACTTCCTTCCCTTCCAAACTCACCTCTACAGTAATGCCATGTTTCCCATGGGAAGCTGTATATGCAGTGTATACTCCAAACAGTTCTTTTTAATTATTGGGTTCATCTTCTCTTGCTTCCTGCACATACTGTGTTCTCTTGTTTCTGCACATTTTTGCAATATGGCCTACCTTGGAGCAGTCATGGCGTCTCTCTTTCTTAAAACTGCATACCTGCATGCTGTGCTTACCCCCACATCGGTTGCATGGCTACTGCTGTTTGCTGTCATCACTCCCCTGAGCTTGTTGGTAGATTTTCTTTTCACTGTGCGAGCCTTGATGTTTTTTCCGTTCCCCGTTGTTTGTTTTCTGATAATGCACTTCATTTACATTACCGAGTTCCTTCAGTTTCCCTGAGAATTCCATCGCTACTTCACTTGAAGGTTAGCGCTGGGTCTGACAGGTTTCTTTGAATTGCCTCAGTCTTTAAGCCACTAACTAACAAAACGGTCACGGAGTAAATCATCAAGGTGTGTGCCGAAATCACAATGAGTCGCCAGCTGCTTCAGTGCTACATAACCAGAAATCGACTCACCCTTTTGCTGGTTCTTTTTCTGGAAACTAAACCTTTCGGCGATCACCACGTACTTTGGTTTATAATGGTCACTCAGGGCCTTGCTTAGCGCATCATAAGTTTGTGTGCTCGGCCTATCAGGACTCACCAAATTTTTCAGAAGTCGGTGGGCATGCGCTCCAATCACTGACAGGAACATACTGACTATTCTGCCCTTACTAGAATATAGCTGATTTCTAGCTTGGCAGATAGCTAACAGGGTTCCTCAATAAACATCCAGGAGTCAACAGGTAAGTTTAGATGTTTACTTTCAGAAGCACTGTGAAACTGCAATACAGAGATAAAACATAAATGAATAAAATGTTACAATTTATAATGTATTTGACTCTTTCTTTATATCAACAAACGCTGAGTCATTAATTATTATGCACAACACAAATATACACAAACGTGCTGAAGGATTAGCCACTACAGCTAACTAGCGATTAGCTTAATGCTAAGTTAACATTAAAAGTGCCATAGACAGGCTAACGCGTTAGCATCGCTCGCGTTTTTAAGTTCACCACACATCTATTAACTGTTTCAGAAGACCATAACAGGTAAGTTTAGCATAAATAGGTAAGTATTACTTACAGGTATTGCTCTTCAGGGTTCAGCAGAGAAAAAATGGAACAAATGAGGAGTAAAAAAACAGCAGTTTGCTTCAAGGCTTTCTTCAGCGTAAAGGAAACTACGGCAAGTCCACATGAACAAACAGCGCAGCGCATAAAGGGCCAGCACACGGACCTTTGGAAAAGGTCCACTGTTCCAGACTTTCCAGGTAACATTCAAACTCTTCCTTTCCCTCGTTGAACTCCGCTAATGCGCCGGTCTGGAACGTCGCCATCTTGCCAGCTTCACCACTCACGAAGCCGTAGGTTAGCTCGCTAGCTAGCTCTCGTTAGCATACATACTTTTGTTAGCCGTTTCTTAACGCTACAAAGTTCTTTTTTTGTGATCTACTTATCGCAAAGTTGGTCGCTTCGGGGGCGTCCGGGTAGCGTAGCGGTCTATTCCGTTGCCTACCAACACGGGATCACCGGGTGGAATCCCTGCGTTACTCCGGCTTGGGCGCGTCACCTACACCGTGTCCGATGGGGGTATTTGTTCCGGTTGGGCTGGCGCCTCCTCTGGTCGGTCGGGTCGGAAAAAGCGGGAAAATCGGAAAAAAAATGGTTGCTTTGGGAAAGTGTTTCCGGGTTGACAGAGTGAGCTACGACGATGATTGGTTGGGGCAGCGCCATGTCGCCCGGGCTGTAGGTTTTGCATAAAGAAAATAAAAGACACGTGTTCGTGTAGTCAGTGAGAGATATTGTCCGTCTCTACTTTCCCGAAATTCTACTATATATATATAGATAGATATCTATCTATATATATATAGATATATACACATATGTGTGTGTGTGTGTGTGTGTGTATATATAGCGTTTTTTTTCCGGAAACTGTCAATGGGCGGCACAGTGGCGCAGTGGTTAGCGCGGTCGCCTCACAGCAAGAAGATCTTGGGTTCGAGCCATAAGCAACCATCACATGAGCCATAAGCAACCATCACAGCTGATGATTGCATAAAACAGGCTTGTACTGTCCCATAAAGAATTTACTTGACTCACTGGATTATATATTTATAATATATACTAGAAGAACCCCGCTACAATGTAGCGGTTTGGTTATCCACCCGTCTATATCTCCCTCCTCTTCATCCTGCCAGCTAACCGCCTTCCCCCTGCCCCTAAACCCCCCCCACTCCAACCCCCCCCCCAAAAAATCAGAATCATCTGAAATGCCGAGAAAAGTGGTTTTAGCCGTTTTTAGAAAATGCATATTTTTGCATAATTATATTTTAATTTTCGGCTATTTTTCTGGTCCTCTCTGGAACAATACCTACCACCTCCAAAAAAAAGTAGGATCATAAGTGCATTTTTGCAAAAATGCATATATTTTGCATAATGCCAAAACATTTCTAAGTCCCAGAAATTTTTTTTTTATGTAGGTGAAAAAAATCAAAGATGCTCCGAATCATCTGAAATGGCGAGAAAAGTGGTTTTTAGCCATTTTTAGAAAAATGCACATTTTGAATATTTATGCATAATTGTGCATAGTTTTAATTTTCCGGGATTTTTCCCTTTCTCTCTGAGACGATATCTACCACCTCCAGAAAGAATTAGGATCATAAGTGCTTTAGTTTTCGGTCCCGCTATCCACACTAACACCACACACACACACACACACATTACGAAAATATGAGTAGATATATTACACTATGGATCTCAAAAATGAACAGATGTGTATCTTCTTTCGAGGAAGGTACATATTTACAATTTGCAAGCAGCTGCAGCAAGAAAAGCGCTATATAAAAAGCAACTTGATTGATTGATTGATTGATTGATTGATTGATTGATTGATTGATTGACTGATTGATTGATTTTCGGCCCTGTGATGGTCTGGCAGCCTGTCCAGGGTGTCTCCCCGGCTCCAGCATCCCCGCGACCCCGAGAGCAGGATAAGCGGTTTGGATAACGGATGGCTATATCCCCTCCACAGCGCCAGGACAGTCAAGCGCTTTGTACGTACGTAGGCGGTACGCTGCGTCGCGCACGTAGCGCGTTGACGTCACCGGCCCGGAAGTGCGTTTTCTCTAGCTCTTCGCAGGTCAGCCGATATTTGTCAACGTCTCTTCTGGCAAAAAAAGAGCCATTTTAAAGAGACCATTCGCGCATTTTCTAAAGGGCGAAGAAGCCCTTTGCCCGAAGTAGCGTCCCCGTCTTTCTGCGGCGTTTAAATCCGCGTTGCTGTGGTTACCTACGCTGTGGGCAGGATGAACGTGACGCTGGCCGTCAAGCAGTATGTGTCCAGGATGATAGAGAGCAGCGGGCCGGGCATGAAGGTGCTGCTGATGGACAAAGAGACGGTAAGTTGTTTCCCTTCCTACCGAGGGACGGGGACAAGCCCCTCGCCTCGCCGGCGCTGCTCTCGGCACCCGTTTTGACTGGGGATCTGCTGTTGAACGTTGTTGCGTGTGTGTTTACGCATGCGTTTGTTTTTACGCATGTGTGCGGGACATACCGAGTATATGTATTACGCATGTGCCAATATCGCCTACACACGTCAAGGCGAGGCTCCTGGAGAGCTTGGTGTAGGTGTAGCTAATTCACCGGCCGCTCACGAGTCGGTCTGTACCTGCGCTCGTTGCGGGTGCGTTTGTGTGTCCGTTTGTGTGTTTCAGACCAGTATAGTCAGCATGGTGTACACCCAGTCTGAGATCCTGCAGAGGGAAGTCTATCTGTTTGAACGCATCGACTCTCAGAGCAGAGACAACATGAAACACCTCAAAGCCATCTGCTTCCTCAGGCCCACCAAGGTATCCACACTCTTTGTGTGTGTGTGTGTGTGTGTGTGTGAGAGAGAGAGAGAGAGAGAGAGAGAGAGAGAGAGAGAGAGAGAGAGAGAACTGAAAAGTTCTCCTCTCCACCTGGCCAAAATAGTTCCTTGTCTCTGGCACCGAACCATTACTTTAATGAATGAAGGAAATTCTTAGAGTGATACTATGATCTGTCCATCTGTTTACTGTCTGACAGACTACCCAACCGTGTGTGTGTGTGTGTGTGTGTGTGTGTGTGTGTGTGTTGTAGGAGAACGTGGAGCATCTCATTCAGGAGTTGAGAAGACCGAAGTACAGCGTTTACTTCATATGTAAGACCTGCTGGACTCACTCTTCCGTTGAGTGTGTGAGGGC
The DNA here is from genome assembly GCF_029633865.1 of Lampris incognitus. NCBI lineage: Eukaryota > Metazoa > Chordata > Actinopteri > Lampriformes > Lampridae > Lampris > Lampris incognitus. The sequence goes on along the minus strand of NC_079228.1, from coordinate 36,613,784 downwards.
GTGTTGTGCTTGTTATGTATGTTGGTTGTGTGTGTGTGGTGTAGTGTTGTCTGTTGTCACGCACAGCAGAGGTCCCATCATGGCCTTCTGCTAGCAAGCTGCATTCAGTGTTGCTGCTGTGTATTAGAAACAGTACAAAAGTGCTGATTTTTACATCAAAAACCAATTTGATCAGCAAAGCTCGTTATCAAAAGCATGTAGACATCTCTCTACTCCGTTCAACTTGCACAGAAAATAAGTCTAATGCAGTTTAGATATTCTATTTAGCCCCCCCCCTTTCTCCCCAATTGTATTTGGCCAATTACCCCACTCTCCCAAGCCTTCCCGGTCGCTGCCCAGTTGCTGCTCCACCCCCTCTGCTGATCCGGGGAGGGCTGCAGACTACCACATGCCTCCTCCGATACATGTGGAGTCGCCAGCCAATTCTTTTCACCTGACAGTGAGGAGTTTCACCAGGGGGACTTAGCGCATGGGAGGATCACACTATTCCCCCCAGTTCCTTCTCCCTCCCGAACAGGCGCCTCGCTAGTGTAGCGACCAGGACACATCCCCACGTCTGGCTTCCCACCCGCAGGCATGGCCAATTGTGTCTGTAGGGATGACCTACCAAGCTGGAGGTAACACAGGCATTCGAACCAGGATCCCTGTGTTGGTAGGCAACAGAATAGACCGCTATGCTACCTGGGCGCCCTCTATTTAGTTTCTAATGTCACCATGGATGAAACTCATGTGGAAACAGGATAATTTGTTCATCATTATTGAAGAACTGTTTTATTGGCAGTTCCATCAGTGACAAGGTGTAAACTCAATATCTAGCTTTTATTTTTACAAATCAGGTTTCACTCCACATCTTGTTCTGACTTTAAGAGTTTAATTAAATGATTGGAAATAAACATAGCATTATTTAATTAATTATTCTAACGTCTATTTGCTGTGCTGTGTTTCAGACTTCAGTAATGTGATCAGTAAGAGTGAGATCAAGGCTCTGGCTGAGGCTGATGAGCAGGAGGTGGTGGCTGAGGTCCAGGTGAGGGAAGTCCACCCCAATATTGTAGACACCGACTCACAACACTCAATTAATATATCACTGTAATCGTCAAGACATACTAGTAACTAGTAGTACCACAGAATACATACCACATACTGATACACATGGTACACATACAACAATACCTCTACGCCATTATGACAAGACAGAGGAGAATGTTACCTTTCCAGAGATACCGATATTATTGTTCTAGTCCAAACAGAACCAGAGATATGCCATTTTACATATCGGATGTCACCAATGCATGTTGAAAAAACTAAGTTCCCAGTCGCTTTTGAGACATTATTCATCTATACACTCTGTATAGACATCTATGCCTACACACTCCTCTATTCATCTATACACTATGTATAGACATCTATACCTAAACACTCCTCTATTCATCTATACACTATGTATAGACATCTATACCTAAACACTCCTATATTCATCTATACGCTATGTATAGACATCTATACCTTAACACTCCTCTATTCATCTATACACTATGTATAGACATCTATACCTAAACACTCCTCTATTCATCTATACACTATGTATAGACATCTATGCCTAAACACTCCTCTATTCATCTATACACTATGTATAGACATCTATACCTAAACACTCCTATATTCATCTATACGCTATGTATAGACATCTATACCTTAACACTCCTCTATTCATCTATACACTCTGTATAGACATCTATACCTTAACACTCCTCTATTCATCTATATGCTATGTATAGACATCTATACCTAAACACTCCTCTATTCATCTATATGCTATGTATAGACATCTATACCTTAACACTCCTCTATTCATCTATACACTCTGTATAGACATCTATACCTTAACACTCCTCTAGTCATCTATACACTATGTATAGACATCTATACCTAAACACTCCTCTTCTGTTGGTCAAGGTTTAGAACCAGCGATTGCAGGAAACAATACACAATTCAGTACTTCAACAGTGTTTATTGCTTTTTTTTTATTGTTTTTTTATTTACAAAAGTAACTGCTTATCAACTTAGTTTTTTCAACATGCGTTGGTGACATCCGCTATGTAAAATGGCATATCTCTGGTTCTGTTTGGACTCGAACAATAATATTGGTATCTCTGGAAAGGGAACATTCCCCTCTGTCTTGTCATGATGGCTGATATGAAATTTAGGGAGGCCACAGCCCCGCTAAAAGCGATGTAATAATGTCCATGCCTGCCATGGCCACTACGGGGTTAATTTTCAGTGGCTCCATATCCAAATTCCTTCTAAATATATTAAGCTACATATGTACCAAGTTTGGTGCCTTTATCTCAAAATGCACAATCCTTATGAATATTGGAGCTAAGCTGCCCCACTATAGGTGCAAGAAGGAATACCTATGCGTGAATGAGAGGGAGGACAGTGGAATGGTCAGGATGCAAGGAGTGGAGGTGATGAAGGCATATGAGTTTAAATACTTGGGGTCAACTGCCCAAAGTAATGAGGAGTGCAGGACAGAGGTGAAGAAGAGAGTGCAGGCAGGGTGGAGTGGATGGAGAAGAGTGTCAGGAGTGATTTGCAATAGAAGGGTACCAGCAAGAGTTAAAGGGAAGGTTTACAGGATGGCTGTGAGACCAGCTATGTTATATGGTTTGGAGACAGTGGCACTGACGAAAAGACAGGAGGTGGAGCTGGAGGTGGCAGAGTTGAAGATGCTAAGATTTTCACTGGGAGTGACGAAGCAGGACAGGATTAGGAATGATTATAGTAGAGGGACCGCTCAAGTTGGACGGTTTGGAGACAAAGCAAGAGAGGCAAGATTGAGATGGTTTGGACATGTGTGGAGGAGAGATGCTGGGTATACTGGGAGAAGGATGCTGAAAATGGAGCTGCCAGGGAAGAGGAGAAGAGGAAGGCCAAAGTGGAGGTTTATGGATGTGGTGAGGGAGGACATGCAGGTGGCTGGTGTGACAGAGGAAGACGCAGAAGACAAGAAGAAATGGAAACAGATGATCCGCTGTGGCGCCCCCTAATGGGAGCAGCCAAAAGTAGTAGTAGTAGACGGTACACTATACATATTACTACATGTAGACAGTACACTATACAGATCACTGCATATAGGGAGTACATTATACATATTACTACATAGACACGGTACACTATACATATTACTACAGATAGACAGTACGCTACATATTTTACTGCATATAGACAGTACACTATACATATTACTACATATAGACAGTACACTACATATTTTACTACATATAGACAGTACACTACGTATTACTCACCATGTAGAGTGTAGATTGAATATCGTGCATCTGGATGATATTCCGTCTACATGGAAGTATTCATGACTGCATACATCCAGTATCAGTATTGAATTATTGGATGCTTAGCAAGGTGATTTCTTGTGTGTGTGTGTGTGTGTGTGTGTCTGTCTGTCTGTCTGCAGGAGTTCTACGGTGACTTCATTGCTGTTAACCCTCACCTCTTCTCTCTGAACCTGCAGGGCGTGTCCCGGGTGAGTCCGTGTTAATTCGCTTTCCACAAGGGAACCAATGAAAGAACGTCAGCATGCCATGTCACTCGGAACGCTGTTATGATGTTGTCTTTAGATGTATATTTTCTGTGCACATGCATCAGAACTAAGAATTATGTTTAATAGACGGGGTCACAATTCCAGATTTCATTGGTCTTACGGAAACAACAGGAGCATTGCTAGCTAAACCGCTAAGCCTGGTGGGGCATTCGGACCACATTTATGTCCATAAGAGCTGGATGGACACGATAAACATACAGTCTTAATCTGACAGTTAGTCCTCCACAGTGTCTTATTATTAGCAAGTGTGTGTGTCTGTCTCACCTGGTGTGTTTCCGTGTGTGTGGGGGTTCGATTCTGTGTTTTTTGTTTGTATCTTGGTATGTCTGTTTGTGTGTACATGTGTGTGTGCTTTTCAGGGTCGTAGCTGGGAGTCCTCCATGCTGTCCAGGACGACTCAGGGTCTGACCTCAGTGCTGCTGGCCCTGAAGAAATGTCCCATGATCCGCTACCAGCTGTCCTCTGACATGGCCAAGAGGCTGGCTGAGAGTGTGAAAGTAACACACACACATACACACACACACACACACACACTTGTGTCCAGATGAGTCGGTGGTGAGCAGGTGCTGTCAGTGTTTTCTGAGGATGTGTTGTTGCACAGGGAAGCTGTTCATCAACACAATACCAGCTGATGGAAACACACACCGAGTCACACTTTCTTTAGTTGGCTTTTCAGAGATTCACTTAAGCTCGTCAACATTTGGATGGAAACGACGCTTTTGTCTCTTTCAGCAAATCATCACAAAGGAATATGAGTTGTTTGACTTCAGGAAGACGGAGGTTCCTCCTCTGCTGTTGATCCTGGACCGCAGCGATGACGCCATCACCCCACTACTGAACCAGGTCAGAGGTCACATTAACATCACACATCGACACGCACCGACACACACTACAATACACATGACACCACTACTGAACCAGGTCAGAGGTCACATCATACATTAACATCACACACCAACACACACCAACACACACTACAATACATATGACGCCATGGCACCACTACTGAACCGGGTCAGAGGTCACATGACACATTAACATCACACACCGACCCACACCAACACACACCAACACAGACTACAATACACATGACGCCATGACACCGCTACTGAACCAGGTCAGACGTCACATCACACATTAACATCACACATCGACACACCCCAACACACACTACAATACACATGACACCACTACTGAACCAGGTCAGAGGTCACATCACGCGTTAACATCACACACCAACACACACCAACACACACTACAATACACATTATTCCATGACACCACTACTGAATCAGGTCAGAGGTCACATCACACACTGACACACACTAACACAAACCAACGCACAGTAATACACACCAACACACTCCACAGTACAGATGACACCGTGACACCACTACTGAACCAGGTCAGAGGTCACATCACACACCAACACACACTACAATACACATGACACCACTACTGAACCAGGTCAGAGGTCACATCACACGTTAACATCACACACCAACACACACCAGCACACACTACAATACACATGATGCCATGACACCACTCCTGAACCAGGTCAGAGGTCACATCACACACTGACACACACTAGCACAAACCAATGCACACTAACACACACCAACACACACTACAGTACACTTGATGCCATGACACCATTACTGAACCAGGTCAGAGGTCACATCACACATTAACATCACACACCAACACACACTAAAATACATGTGACGCCATGAAACCACTACTGAACCAGGTCAGAGGTCACATCACACACTGACACACACTAACACACACCAACACACACTACAATACACATGACGCCATGACACCACTACTGAACCATGTCCGAGGTCACATCACACACTAACACACACCAACACACACTACAATACACATGATTCCATGACACCATTATTGAATCAGGTCAGAAGTCACATCACACACTGACACACTAACACAAACCAACGCACACTAACACACACCAACACACACTAGAAAACACATGACGCCAGGACACCACTACTGAACCAGGTCAGAGGTCACATCACACACTAACACACATGAACACAAGCCAACACACACTACAATACACATGATGCCATGACACCACTACTGAACCAGGTCAGAGGACACATCACACACCGACACATACTAACACATACCAACACACACTGCATTACAAAGCGCACAACCCACTCAGCGCCATCACCTCTGTGCTGAAACGAGTTCACATAACACACCACATCCCCCACCAACACATGCCAATATGCACTACAAAAACGTGTCATGACAACACTACTGAACCAGGTCAGAGGTCACGTTACACAGTGACACACACTAATACACACCAATGCACACTAACGCACACCAACACATACTTCAATAAACATGATGTCATGACACCACTACTGAACCAGGTCAGAGGTCACATCACACACTAATACACACCAACGTACACTAACACATACCCACACATACTATCACACTCGACACACACAGCAACACACAGCGCACAAGCCACACAGCGCCGTCACCTCTGTGCTGAAACGAGCTGACATAACACACCACATCCCCCACGAACACATGCCAATATACACTACAACACACACAACAATACAATATTGCACAAACGCATCAACGAGGTTTGATTCATGCCGTTTGGGTTAGTTTACATAGTTTTGAATATTTTTTGCAATCATCTCTTTCTATTCTTTATTTTACTCTGCATGTATCTTTACTTGTGTTTTTAAACTCATTGCATTGCATTTTTCATGTAGATTCGATGCGTGATATATAGTATAGTTTGATTAACGGAGCAGTATTGTGTGTTGTGCTCTGCCTCCTAGTGGACGTACCAGGCCATGGTGCATGAGTTGCTGGGATTGAATAACAATCGTATTGACCTGTCCAGAGTGCCCGGTGTCAGTAAGGACCTGAGAGAGGTGGTTCTGTCTGCCGAGAACGACGAGTTCTACGCTAACGTATGTCTGTGTGTGGGTGTGTGTGTCGGGGGGGGGGGCGGTGTGGGGGATTATTCTTAAGTCCCTTTCAAGTCCCTTTCACACTGGCCAAGAAACCCACTAACACCTGCTAACATCCGCCTTTGGTGGTCAGTGTAAAAGGGTACAATCAGCATTCACTCGCGGGTCAGATGACTGCAGTAGTCACGGGTATTTGTCGGCTCCACCGGGTGGACGCGCTAATTTGCGCGATTACGTAGCGCCATTGTCCATGCGTCATAAAACCGCCCCAGCAACTGAGGAATAACGTTTATTGTTTGTGGGTACAGCATCTTCATTCAAGCAGCGCTCGAACATCGTTCAGTCTGCATTGAGTTTGTATGGTTTGAAAGAGAGACTGAAGTACAACGTTAACCATCGTCTCTCTCGCTTCGTTGCTGCTTTCTACTGTTTACTTTCCTGTTTTGCGGCGCGTTTGTGACATCACGAATGTCATGACGTCAAAGATGATGCTACAGAAGAAGAAGAAAGAAAGGCAAACTCGTCTGCTGGCAGTTAGACCCGGGTCTGCTGGCACTGTGAAAGGAGTCAGTTGCCTATTTTTAGCGGGTTTACCCGTGTTTAAAAAAAACGCTTTTACACGCTAATTTTGGTGCAAAAAGGGTGTTATTGTCTTCACAGAAGGTTGAATCAGTTCATCTGGATACAGCGTTTACTGACAGACACGTTTCATCACTCATCTAATGCCCCTTTTCCACTACATGGTAGCGGCTCAACTCGACTGGACTCGCAGTGTCGTTTTCCATTACTGTAACAGTACCCCCTCAGTGTAGCTGGTCTGCATTGATTTTGGTTCCCGCTCCAGTTTTTTGGAACCGTGACAAAGGTGGTCCCGGAAGAGTGGTAACGGTTACCAAAATGTCGATACTTTCAAGTAATGGAAAACGAAAAACTTGAGTCGAGTTGAGCTGGTACCATGTAGTGGAAGAGGAGCATAAGTGACCTCTTCAGTCTCACCTGACTGCAGGTGTCCCCACCCTTATAAACAATACAGCGGCACCACGACCCAAACCAACAACCAGTTTCATATGCACATATGGGCGTGACCATTAACTAGAGGTACAATGGCCATGTGTACTATTCACAGAGGATTGGGGAATAGTTGTGATCACAGCATTGTAAGATGGCGACAGATGTGGAACGGGGGGTCAAAGAGGGCATCTATGTGAAGAGCGAATGACCATCCCTGAACCGGGGGGGGGGGCACATCTGTCACCATCTTACAGTGCTGTGATTGCAACCATTCCCCAACCCTCTGTAAATAGTACACACAGCCATCGAAACTGTAGTTCGTGGTCACACCCATATTTGCATATGAAACTGGTCGTTGGTTTGGGTCGTCATGCCACTGTATAGTTTATAAGGGTGGGACACCTGCAGTCAGCTGAGACTGAAGAGGTCGCTTAGATGATGATGAAACATTGTGTCCAGATGAACTGATTCACCTTCTTTGATTTGATTCTTATTGTAACTGTCATCTTATTATTCACACACCATCATGTGCTGTTACGCTGTGCTCTGATGTTAAAATAAAAAAATACTTTTCACACTAAAAACATCTCACGGGTTCTGCTCTGGGTGCAAAAAAGGACCGTTGTCATATATTCAGAAAACTGTAAAATATTTCTTTGTGTAATATTTTGATATCACATTCTCTCCAATCTGTGTGTGTGTGTGTGTGTGTGTGTGTGTGTGTGTGTGTGTGTGTGTGTGTGTGTGTGTGTGTGTGTGTGTTGTGTTGTGTTGTGTTGTGTTGTGTTTTCAGAACCTGTACCTCAACTTTGGGGAGATCGGCACCAACATAAAGAGCTTAATGGAGGACTTTCAGAAGAAAAAACCAAAGGGGCAGCAGAAACTGGAGTCCATCTCCGACATGAAGGTGAGTGTCTCAGGCAGGAAAGTCCATCTCCAACATGAAGGTGAGTCTCTCGGGCAGGAAAGCTGGCCACCAGCTTGAATCCCAGCACCCTTTTGGGGAAAAGGAGAGTAGACTTGTCACAGTGACACCATTGTTAAATATTTAACACAGCATAGAACTGGTATTCCCTCTTTTGCTTTTTTTTTGGAGGGGATTTTTTTGAGGGGGGGAAAATCCCCCCCCCTCTTTCTCCTCAGTTGTATCTGGCCAATTACCCCACTCTTCTGAACTGTCCCGTTCGCTGCTGCACCTCCTCTGCCGATCCGGGGAGGGCTTCAGACTACCACATATACTTCCTCCGATATATGTGGAGTCGCCAGCCTCTTCTTTTCACCTGACAGTGAGGAGATTCACCAGGGGGACATAGCACGCGGGAGTATCACACTATTCCCCCCAGTCCCCCCCCCCCGAACAGGCACCCTGACCGACCAGAGGAGGCGCTAATGCAGCGACCAGGACACATACCCACAACTGCCTTCCCACCCACAGACACAGTCAATTGTGTCTGTGGGTGAATATGTTTCTCTCTCTCCCTCTCTCTCTGTCTGTCTCTCTCCGTCTCTCTCTCTCTCTCTCTCTCCGTCTCTCTCTCTCAGGCATTTGTGGATAACTATCCCCAGTTTAAGAAGATGTCCGGCACAGTGTCAAAGCATGTGACCGTGGTGGGAGAACTCTCCCGCCTGGTGTCAGACAGACAGCTGATGGAGGTGTCAGAGGTGGAGCAGGAACTGGCCTGTCAGAATGACCACTCCAGTGCCCAGCAGGTAGGACACACACACACACACACACATACACACACACATACATACACATAGACAGACAGACACAGTTGTAAATGTGTGGGTTGTGTTTGTGGGCAGAATGTGCGGCGGCTGCTGCAGAGCCCCCGTGTGGCAGAGCTGGACGCCGTGCGCCTGGTGATGCTCTACGCGCTGCGGTACGAGCGCCACAGCAACAGCGTCCTGTCCAGCCTGATGGATGAACTCAGCCGGAAGGGCGTTTCTGACAGGCACCGCAAGGTGAGGGCTCTTTCTAATCAGCCACCTGGATATGTAAGGGGGGGGGGTTGCCTGTACAGCTGCAGAGGATTCTGGGAGAAATAGTGAACCTCCCACATGCGTCGCGTTCATGCCAACTCCGCCTGTGTCAGATGATGCAAGCAGAGCAAAAGTACATGATGCATCACTGTGTGTGTGTGTGTGTGTGTGTGTGTGTGTGTGTGTGTGTGTGTGTGTGTGTGTGTGTCAGATGGTTCAGAGTGTGGTGGAGTATGGAGGGAAGAGGATCAGAGGAAGTGACCTCATCACACCCACCGATGCTGTTGCCATCACCAAACAGTTCTTTAAAGGCCTCAAGGTATATATACACACACACACACACACACACACACACACACACACACACACACACACACACACACACACACACACACACAGAGCTGTCGGTGCACCAGCAAACACTGAAAATCAAGTGCAGGCTAACTGTGGGTTTTGTCAGATGGAAACCTTGATGGAAGTGTGCTGAGGTTTAAAACTTGCTGAGCAACGGGGGCCTCCAGGTTGTGCAGCGGTCTATTCCATTGCCTACCAACATGGGGCTCGCCGGTTCAAATCCCGTGTTACCTCCGGCTTGGTCGGGCGTCCCTACAGACACAATTGGCCGTGTCTGCGGGTGGGAAGCCGGATGTGTATCTCATGGTCGCTGCACTAGCGCCTCCCCTGGTCGGTCGAGGCGGCTGTTTGGGGGGGGAGGGGGAACTGGGGGGAATATTGTGATCCTCCCATGCGCTACGTCCCCCTGGTGAAACGCCTCACTGTCAGGTGAAAAGAAGCAGCTGGCGACTCCACATGTATGGGAGGAGACATGTGGTAGTCTGCAGCCCTCCCCGGATCGGGGGGGGGGGGGGGGTTTGAGCAGCGACCGGGGCAGTTCGGAAGAGTGGGGTAATTGGCCAGGTACAGTTGGGGAGAAAAGGGGGGGGGAGCTTGCTGAGCAGCAGTGAGATAAACAGGACGTGACCCTCGTTCAGCAACACGATGGACTCGCTGAGTGTCTGTTAAGGCAGTTTCTTGGCATAAAAACTGTGTTTTATTTTCCACATTGAAGATCTGATTGGCAAAATGCATGACTGATAAATTGTGGCCTGGCTGACAGGATATGAACACCATCCATCTCGCTCTCTGCTGGGCTGAGGAGACGTAGTAAACCTGCTCCCGCTTCTTCTTGCAGCCAGTCAGAAATTATAACGTGGGTGGAATTAGAATTGTGTTGCAATGTGTTGAATGACCACAATGCACCACAGTGTTTTGTGTGGCTGCATGGAATTAGTTCAGCGGCTTGGCTACTTGAAATGAGTTTAGGTGTGTCGGGGTGTAGATGGTGCCCTGAGATCCAGATCCACTCACTCACAGGTTGAGATGTATACCTGTTATATGGGTTTGTTTGATCAGCTGTGTGTGTGTGTGTGTTTGTGTGTGTGTGTGTGTGTGTATAGGGTGTAGAAAATGTATACACACAGCACCAGCCTCTGCTCCATGACACGCTGGACCAACTGATTAAAGGTCGACTGAAGGACAGTCAGTTCCCCTACCTGGGGGCAAGTACTCTGAGAGACAGGTACACACACACACACACACACACACACACACAAATACATACAAAATTACACACACATGCAGAATTACACACACACACACACACACAAATTGGTGGTGATGAACATAGATGAGCATCACCTACCCGTCATTATATGAACAGTATATGAACACTAATGACCAGTATATGCATATGAACAGTATATGAACATTATATGTATATGAACAGTATATGAACAGTAAATAAACAGTATATGAACAGTATATGTATATGAACAGTATATGAACATGAACAGTATATGAAAAGTAAATGAACAGTATATGAAAAGTAAATGAACAGTATATGAACAGTATGTGAACAGTGTGAACAGTATATGTATATGAACAGTATATGAACATGAACAGTATATGAACAGTATATGTATATGAACAGTATATGAACATGAACAGTATGTGAACAGTATATGAGCAGTAAATGAACAGTATATGAACAGTATATGTATATGAACAGTATATAAACAGATGGGCTAAACAGGCGAAACAGAATACCTCATGAAATTATTTATATTTTAACAACCTCTAGATTTGATGTGATGAAACTGTAATGGTCTAGCCTGTAAATACATTTTGACTAGAATAGATTAGATGTAGATAACCCCTCTAGGATCTGATTTGTTTTTTTAATTTTTTATTCAAATTGATTTTTATATTGATTAGATGAGAGCTGATTGCTGTAGAAAATGGAGGCCTCGGCAGTTGTAGATGAAAAGCATCCCGTCCAGATTCATTAGATTTAAACAGAGACAGATCACAGTGCATCATTCAGATGAAGCAGCCTGTGTGTCGGCACAGGAAACACATCAGCTCAAACAGGAAACACATCAGCTCAAACAGGAAACACATCAGCTCAAACAGGAAACACATCAGCTCAAACAGGAAACACATCAGCTCAAACAGAGGAACGGAGCTTTCATAAAACTCTGGGAAGCTCCTAATGTCTGGAATGTGTTTCACACCCATGTGTGTGTGTGTGTGTGTGTGTGTGTGTGTGTGTGTGTGTGTGTGTGTGTGTGTGTGTGTGTGTGTGTGTGTGTATGAGTCATTCTATAGGCCCCAGGACATCATAGTGTTTGTGATCGGAGGGGCAACATATGAAGAGGCTCTGAGTGTGTACAGCCTGAACCGCACCATGCCAGGGGTCCGCATAGTCCTTGGAGGAACCACCATACACAACACCAAGAGGTTAGCCCCCCCCCCCCCCCCCCCACACACACACACACACTATAGTGGTGAGCCAGGTATTTCTATATTTAGAACCGGGTCCCAGCTGTGTGCCAGCTGAATGGGTCGCTCCAGAACACCGAGTCCTGAAGCTGAAGGCATGAAAACCTCATCTACAGAACCATCTCATCAGATAACAGTTAACATACTACACGAGTGATTTCTTAAAAACCAACCTGACAACCAAGCACAAACTGTTGTAAACAAAGCCGTCTCTCGTACGACGCCAAGAGGTGCCCGGCGAAGCTGCAGCGCAGACTTGTGTTTACTTATTCGTTTAATTTTGTCTGTACGGACTGATTTTTATTTTTTGTTTAGCGAGTCAGTCAGTGAGTTGGACTGCATTCACAGGGAACACACGCTACACGGCAGATGGCAAACGGGGTGTCGTTGTTGTGGATGAGAGCAGGACAGTAAATTCAAATGACAAATGCAGGTGGCTGGTTTGACAGATGTAGAGGACAGGAGGAGATTGAGGCGGATGATTCGCTGTGGCGACCCCTACTGGGAGCAGCGAAAGTGGTCGTAGGAGGAGGAGGAGGAGGAGGCAGAGAGAAACAGACCTGTTGACACTGATTTTCTGGGACTACAAACCAGGTGTACTAGGACTACAAACCAGGTGTACTAGGACTACAAACCAGGTGTACTAGGACCACCAACAAGGTGTAGCAGGACTACAAACCAGGTGTACTAGGACTACAAACCAGGTGTACTAGGACTACAAACAAGGTGTACTAGGACTACAAACCAGGGGTAGCAGGACTACAAACAAGGTGTACTAGGACCACAAACAAGGTGTAGCAGGACTACAAACCAGGTGTACTAGGACTACAAACCAGGTGTACTAGGACTACAAACAAGGTGTAGCAGGACTACAAACCAGATGTACTAGGACTACAAACCAGGTGTAGCAGGACTACAAACCAGGTGTAGCAGGACTACAAACCAGGTGTACTAGACTACAAACCAGGTGTAGCAGGACTACAAACCAGGTGTAGCAGGACTACAAACCAGGGGTAGCAGGACTACAAACCAGGTGTACTAGGACTACAAACCAGGTGTACTAGGACTACAAACCAGGGGTAGCAGGACTACAAACCAGGTGTAGCAGGACTACAAACCAGGGGTAGCAGGACTACAAACCAGGGGTAGCAGGACTACAAACCAGGTGTACCAGGACTACAAACCAGGTGTACTAGGACTACAAACAAGGTGTAGCAGGACTACAAACCAGGTGTACTAGACTACAAACCAGGTGTAGCAGGACTACAAACCAGGTGTAGCAGGACTACAAACCAGGTGTAGCAGGACTACAAACCAGGTGTATCAGGACTACAAACCAGGTGTAGCAGGACTACAAACCAGGTGTAGCAGGACTACAAACCAGGTGTAGCAGGACTACAAACCAGGTGTAGCAGGACTACAAACCAGGTGTACTAGACTACAAACCAGGTGTAGCAGGACTACAAACCAGGTGTACTAGGACTACAAACCAGGTGTAGCAGGACTACAAACAGGTGTACTAGGACTACAAACAAGGTGTAGCAGGACTACAAACCAGGTGTACTAGGACTACAAACAAGGTGTAGCAGGACTACAAACCAGGTGTAGCAGCCATTGTGGCTGGTGTGCCGTCAGCTCAGCAGTAAACAGTCCCGGCCTTGTAAAAATGGATCCCGGGACCAAAGCTAACACAGACAGTCTGATGTATTACAAACTACATCCCACTATAGGGAACACTGTTGTACAGTCATGTTGGTTGTCATGGACACATCAGCATCACGTCTCAGTCTTTTTTCCACTGCACCAGTGTTCATCCTACCTGGTCAAGACATCTCAACTGCAGTATATATAGACAGCAGAGTGTCTCCACCCATGGTGAAGATGACTGGTGGTGTTATGGAGCCTGACTCCATCGTACACATGGAGACAATAAACATTTATTAATGGAGATGATTCTCCGACTCCAGCTTTAGTGTAGTGGGTAATTTCACTCCTCTTGCATCCTATTAGTGTCGTTCCATGTTAGCTTGGTTGGCTTGTATTCAGACATTGGCCCAGCGAGCCCCAAACAAAGCTTTTAAATGCTGCTTCGAGCCTCTCCTCCACGCCGTCTCCATTTGTTGTGTGTGTGTGTGTGTCTGTTTGTTCGTGTGCATGTGTGTTTTAATGCTTAATACTACCTCAATGCCTCACAAAGCCACAGTAATGCCCTCAGGGAGTTTCACACACACACCCCCCCCCCCATCCCCTTTCAGTTTACCTTAACCTCCCCCGCCCTCCATTATGGGAGCACCCGTTTGATCGTGGCGGTGCTGCTGCCTGGGGGGGGGGGGGGGGTAGAGGGTTCTTCCATCGATAAGTGGGCCACCGAGGCCCGCTGAAAGGAACCAGGGTGTGGAATGGATGTGACCCTTTGAAGAGAAGAATGAGCTGGTGCTTTACAGCTACATGTTTTGTTCTGGGATGAAATGTTGAACCCCCGCCGCCGCTGCTGAGGGTTGTGGGTTCAATTCCCCCACTTGTTCCGTCGTATCCAGAACCGTGAGCCCTTCTCCCGCTGGATTTAGAGACGTGACTCATTAAATCAGTGTCCTGAAGGCCGTTTTTGAATTTGTTTTGTTCAAAAAAAAGTGCCTTCGAGGCATCCGGATAGCGTGGCGGTGTATTCCGTCGCCTACCGACACGGGGATCGCCAGTTCGAATCCTCGTGTTGCCTCCGGCTCGATCGGGCGTCTCCACAGACACAATTGGCCGCGTCTGCGGGCGGGAAGCCGGATGTGGGTATGTGTCCTGGTCGCTGCACTAGCGCCTCCTCTGGTCGGTCGGGGCGCCTATTCGGGGGGAGGGGGAACTGGGGGGAATAGCGTGATTCTCCCACGTGCCGCGTCCCCCAGGTGAAACTCCTCACAGTCAGGCGAAAAGAAGCGGCTGGCGACTCCACATGTATGGAGGAGGCAGGTGGTAGTCTGCAGCCCTCCTGGATCAGCAGAGGGGGCGGAGCAGCGACCGGGACGGCTCGGAAGAGTGGGGTAATTAGCTAAGTACAATTGGGGAGGGAAAAAAAACAACCCTGAAACAAATTAAAATTCACCCCAAACGGTGGTTTCCCCGGTCTTACCATGCACCTAGTCAACAATTTATACCAAATAAAATAAAATCTCTAAATTCATCTTTTCACTTGTTTCACATCTGATCACCTTACCCTCCTCTTACACACAGTGATGTATGTCACCCCTGCCTACGTTCTGTCCCGTCATGATGTCATGACGTCCTGTTTCACATCTGATCACCTTACCCTCCTCTTACACACAGTGATGTATGTCACCCCTGCCTACGTTCTGTCCCGTCATGATGTCATGATGTCCTGTTTCACATCTGATCACCTTACCCTCCTCTTACACACAGTGATGTCACCCCTGCCTACGTTCTGTCCCGTCATGATGTCATGACGTCCTGTTTCACATGTGATCACCTTACCCTCCTCTTACACACAGTGATGTCACCCCTGCCTACGTTCTGTCCCGTCATGATGTCATGATGTCCTGTTTCACATCTGATCACCTTACCTTCCTCTTACACACAGTGATGTCACCCCTGCCTACGTTCTGTCCCGTCATGATGTCATGATGTCCTGTTTCACATGTGATCACCTTACCCTCCTCTTACACACAGTGATGTCACCCCTGCCTACGTTCTGTCCCGTCATGATGTCATGACGTCCTGTTTCACATGTGATCACCTTACCTTCCTCTTACACACAGTGATGTATGTCACCCCTGCCTACGTTCTGTCCCGTCATGATGTCATGACGTCCTGTTTCACATGTGATCACCTTACCCTCCTCTTACACACAGTGATGTATGTCACCCCTGCCTACGTTCTGTCCCGTCATGATGTCATGACGTCCTGTTTCACATGTGATCACCTTACCTTCCTCTTACACACAGTGATGTATGTCACCCCTGCCTACGTTCTGTCCCGTCATGATGTCATGATTTAATATCCTGTTTTGCGGTTTTACTGGGAATACGTCACATCACACAAACAAGACACGCTCTGAATGACCCTTCACCTTGTCTCTCACGACAAACTGTACTTGGAAAGACCACAGGAAAGACAGTCAGCTCACCATTGTCTCCCAGTAGAACCGCAACCACTCATTAACTGAAAGTAAATAATTAATTCTCTCTCTCTGTCCGTCTGTCTCTCTCTCTCTCTGTCCGTCTGTCTCTCTCTCTCTCTCTCTCTCTCTTAATCTCTCAGTTTTCTAGAGGAAGTGACATTAGCGACAAGCCATGGCACTGCCAGGGCACAACCAGTGGGACGTCACAGCAGCAGGCACTAAACAAACACACACACACACACACACACACACACACATGGAGACAGACACACATACACGCACACACACGCACACACACACACACACACACACACACACATGCACACACACACACATGGAGACAGACACAGGCACGCATACACACACAGACAGACACACACACGCATGCATACACACACACACACACACGCATGCATACACACACACACACACACACACACACACACACACAGAGACAGACAGACAGACAGACAGACAGACAGACAGCGACAGATGAAGACAGACAGACAGACAGACAGACAGACAGACGGACTACATTCGGTCTGTGTGACAGGTCAGTCTGGACTGGGGCTCGCAGTTGGTGACTGGATGGACTCGGCGCTGGACATGGATGTCATCATAAGGAGTCCACACAGTGGCGAGATGGAGCACGTTGCCTCAGTTTGTCGAGACGATGGACTCCGGGTGTCTCGGTGCAGCAGCATTAAGACACGTGTGATGTGTCCCCGGGCGAGACGGCAGCCCTTCTGTCACGGCCTGGGGCAAAAACTGTTTTATTAACCCCGGACCGCCGCTGGAGAAGCAGGATGTGTGTGTGTGCGTGTGTGTGTGTTGTTGTTGTTGTTGTTGTGTGACAGTGCCACACTGCGTCCGTGGTGTCGGGTTGGAGAACGATGGAAAGGCAAACCTGTTTGCTGTGGCGGAAGTGTGTTTCATGAATGTGAAGTGTGTCTTCGTACCTCTCGTCTTGTTGCTGCCCTGAAGTCCAGCTGTCAACATGAATCCAAATAAACAGTGAGACATGGAGAACTGGTCTCATCCGTCTGTCCTCTTCACATCACAGCAGCACCGACAGACCAAACGGTGTGAACTGCTTTAGAGATACTGAATGCTGGTACTGTCCATCATCCATCCGTCCATCATCCACCCGTCCACCCACCCATCCGTCCACCCATCCATCCATTATCCGAACCACTTATCCTGCTCTCAGCGTCACGGGGATGCTGGAGTCTATCCCAGCAGTCATTGGGCGGCAGGCGGGGAGACACCCTGGACAGGCCACCAGGCCATCACACAGGGCCAACACACACACACACACATTCACACCTAGAGACAATGTAGTACGGCCGATTCACCTGACCTACATGTCTTTGGACTGTGGGAGGAAACCAGAGGACCTGGAGGAAACCCACGCAGACACAGGGAGAACATGCAAACTCCACACAGAGGACGACCCCCAAGGTTGGACTACCCCGGGGCTCGAACCCAGGACCTTCTTGTTGTGAGGTGACGGTGCTAACCACTGCGCCACCATGCTGCCCATGCTGGTATTGTGTTAGTAATTAAAGGTATGAACCAGACTATTATACACCCGTGTCCCCGCAAAGCCCCTCAGCCTGCTGTCCACCATCTCGTCTTCCCATAAGACGACTCTCCTGTGTTGAGAGCAGACCGGACGTTGTCTGTGCACACTGGCGTTCCCGGGTCGTTTTCCTTAAGTTCGCCGTCCACTTCAAAACCCCAACACAACAGACGAACAGGTCAGAGTCGTGCAGAGGATTTGCGTGTTTTAATACAAACCGTGTGTACGTCACATCACTCCTGACCACTTCTACCACAGTGTCCAAAGGTTTCTACAACAGTCCGTCAGTCCACATCTGATCAGCCGTGTCTCTGCTCCACGGTAAGCTGGTGGGGTGAGACAGGTCCTCAGAGGCTTGTTGAATCAATCCCTATTTTCAGCCGCGTCCTCCCGCAACGATAAAACACGTCTTCATACTCGACAATCCAGGTAAGGAAGTCACAGAAGGTGAATCGGTCCATCTGGACAGATAAGTTTCATCACTCATCCAAGTGTCCTCTTCAGTCTCACCTGCCTGCAGGTGTCCCCACCCTATGAACAACACGGTGGCATAACGACCCAAACCAACGGCCAGTTTCATATGCAAATATGGCTGCGACCATTAAGATGAACCATGATGACGTCCGGGTCAGAGTCAGAATCATGTTTATTGGCCGTGTAGGTTTGCACACACATGGAATGTGACTCCGGTTCCGTGGTTCTCTCGGTGTACTTCACACAATAACAACACAACAGTCTTCAGATACATACACAAGGGTTGACTTATACAGGAGAAATAAGAGGTGACGATGTTCGGTGGTGCAGAGAATATATCAGAGATGCTGCAACAGATGTTAGCAGTTTACTTACCCCCATAGCACCTGACACTGGGCCGGATCCGCCCACGGTCCAGCAGATCCGCATAGGAGTCCGCATAGACCACCCCGCGCCCCTGGCCAGAGTGTGGCCTCCTAAAGTCGGAACCCATTTTTAAGTTTTAAGTTAGGCCCATCACAGCTATGGCGTGGATCTGGGCCAGTTACGGCCCAAAGCTGGTACAGATGCGGAGGCCGGATCTGCGCCGGGATTGGCCCGTTGTGCAAGAAGACACAGGGGGACAGAGCCGTTTTGCGGCTCCGCGCCAGATGCTGTGGTACAGCCGGGGCCCGGATCCGGCCCAGTTTCATTTCGCTGCCTGGGTACATGCCCGAGGTAGTGTACCGGTATGCGTACAACGTACAGTACAGTATATACAACTGATTCAACTTCCTGTGAATGATGACGTAACTAGAACATGACCGCCTTGGATTTTCAGTTTAATAACTTTGTGGGGGGGAGGGGGGGGGAGGTACAGACCTGCCGCTCCCTGAATGCTCCTCAAACTGCATATGTCTGCATTAAAGCGAGTTTCAGAATAATCGCACAAAAGAAGTTCTGAAAAGATCTACCTAAAACGACCACGGGCGGTCAAAATGACCGCCGGTTTTTTTTTTAACTCTATATTCTGTCAGGATAAATACCCCATTTGAGATATTAATGCAGTACACATGTAAGTGTGTCCGTTAGGAAGCTAGCCCACACCAAAACGAGCATTTTAACAACTATAACACCGTTTTTTTATAAACAATTTAAACTTCAGAGAGACAACTTTGAACAGCAAAATTGAAAAAGGGAAAATATTACCTGAAAAAAAACACAAAAGGAAAACACAAACTGCTGATCTAACAAACGTGACAAGGCCTATATAACGTGACATGTTAAACAAAGAAAGAAAGAACTGAAAATAAATGTTAAAACAGTTCCAAACAAACGTGTCAGGGGTTAAGGGCTTTTCCTTTTTTTCATGCTCATTAACGCATCTTTAATTTCAAGACTATTCAACTCTGCATCACACAAGGATTTAAAATCAGTACCCATTCCCGCTGACGTTGGAGTCATACAGAGTTTCACAGGAAGAAGAAATGAAATCAGAAATGTGGACCGGCGCTTTGCATAAGGTGTTGTCGATATAGAGATTTTCTTTTGTAGTTTCTCTTTTCAAGACCGAAGAAGTAACCAGTATTTCTCCCTCCTCCTCCTCCTCCTCCTCCTCCTCCTCTAGCCACTTGGCTCTTGATCTGATGAAGGCACCCTTAGCTGGATTAATATGCATATCGTCTGACTCTAATTGGAAAGTATTCAGTTCTCTCTTCTTCTACCGAGCGTGGTTCTTTTTTAAGCAGGTTATCTGGTAGCTTAGTCGTGAGTTCAGTTTCTTTTAAAATTCTATTTTTCTTTCATTCTCCCCTGCGTTTAATGGCTGTGCGTCTGACGTTGAACTTGAAGAATTCCCATTTATTTCCGTGGCTTTGTTCTGTGTCGCGTGCAGAGAAAGACTCGATAATTAGGTCATTAATGCTGATGTTAAACGGTGTGTCATTTAACGGGGAGATGTTTACTTTCCAATCATGGCCGGATTAACCCACCAGGGGGCCCCGGGGCACACACGTCCGACCCCCCCCCCCCCGTCAGATAGGCTACGCAAACAATACTATTCAATCAATACTAAACGTTTATATCATCAATAGAGACTTTGTAGCTTGGGGCCCTGCATCAGTAGAGACTGTAGCTTGGGGCCCTGCATCAGTAGAGACTGTAGCTTGGGGCCCTGCATCAGTAGAGACTTTGTAGCTTGGGGCCCTGCATCAATAGAGACTTTGTAGCTTGGGGCCCTGCATCAATAGAGACTTTGTAGCTTAGCCCTGCATCAGTAGAGACTGTAGCTTGGGGCCCTGCATACGTAGAGACTTTGTAGCTTGGGGCCCTACATCAGCAGAGACTACCTTGGGGCCCTGCATCAATAGAGACTGTAGCTTGGGCCCCCGCATCAGTAGAGACTGTAGCTTGGGGCCCCCGCATCAATAGAGACTAGCTTGGGCCGATGCAGGGTTGGAACAAACGTCCCTTGTAGGGTATGATCGGGGATCCATACTATACACGAACAAAATACCCCTGACCTTTTGGGGTCCTTCGTGGTCCGGGGCCCCGGGGCACTCGCCCGGCATGCCCGGTCCGTAATCCAGCCCTGTTTCCAATAACCACGGGTACCACCAGTTTTTTTTGTGGCGTTTCTAGTGTGAGAACAGTCATTTTGTGGGGTGTACTGATGGTGAGAGTGGTGTACTGATGGTGAGAGTGCTCTACACGTTGCAGGAGGGGAGCAGAAACGAAGAACAGATCGATTCCGGGTGTAACTGTCATGGATCTCGCACCACGTGTGCTCAACAAGACTGGGATTAAAAAGGCGCCAGGCATCAGTCAAATTTAACTGACTGCATGGAGATGTAATAATGCCACTATCTGGAGGGCTTCTGTTTGAGCTTCGTGGGAATCCGTCAGTACCGTTGTCAGTACCGTTGTCAGCATTGTTGTCGGGTGCTTTATTAAAACCTCCTGATACTATGATTGGTATGTGTGTTTTGTAAGTCACTTAAATGTTGGGCAAGATCAGAGAAAAATGTCTCATTGGTGCTGCTAGAGCTACATCCATGTACATGACATGTGATAACGTGTGCGTCATCTAGCTAGCTCGGCAATTACCCCAAACCATCTTCCATCTAAAACTCTAAAATGTTAATTCTGGTGTCAGTAGTTTCCTAACAGACATACTGACATAGGCAATGCATTAAGATCTCAGTTGGGGGTTTGTCTCGACAGAGTATAGAGTTCAAAGGCCGTCAGTTTGACCGCCCATGGTCGTTTTTGGCAGGAGCGAAACCCCGGTCGTTAGATAACAAGTGATGGATTGTCTGTTTTAAACAGGTTTCAAGTGTCTTCAGATCGATTTTCACGCCACCCTGAAATGGGTGGACGTCCCCCACAGCAGAGGGGGGGGCGCTGTGATCAAGTCTGAAACTTGTCTGAGCTCACGACAGGTGCGTCACGACAACCGGGTGGGAGGAGCCGTCAGGTGTCTGATGACGACCCCCGTCAGACGCGGAACGTGGACCAATCCTCCTCGCGCACATCCCGGGTACACGCCGCGGGACGCCTCTGACGTAAAACCCGGCTCTGACGTCATGCTCAGCGTGTCGCTAACCCTTTCGTTGTTGCGTCACATGTGATCTGCGACCGCCTTCGCCCCAAACTGGCCTCATCAAACTTGTTTAAGATCCGGGTCACAAGGCGGTGGCCATGCCTGGCCCCTCTAGAAGAACCGGACTGACTCCGCTGCCCTCAGGCAAACTGTGTTGGGCTGTTCAAGCCTGCAGGGAAATCCTGTAAGAGTCTGCCTGTCTGACTGGCCGCCTGTCTGTCTGTCTGTCTTTCTGTCGCCTGCCTGCCTGCCTGCCTGCCTGTCTGCCTGTCTGACTGCCTGCTTGTCTGTGTGTCTGTGTGTCTGTGTGTGTGTGTGTGTGTGTGTGTGTGTGTGTGTGTGTGTGTGTGTGTGTGTGTGTGTGTGTGTCTGTCTGCCCGTCTGTCTGTGTCTGCCTGTCTGTCTTCTTGCCTGCCTGCCTGTCTTTCTGTCTGTCTGCCTGCTTGTCTGTGTGTCTGTGTGTCTGTGTGTGTGTCTGTCTGTCTGTCTGTCTGTCTGCCCGTCTGTCTGTCTGTGTCTGCCTGTCTGTCTGCCTGCCTGCCTGCCTGTCTTTCTGTCTGTCTACCTGCCTGTCTGTCTGTCTGCCTGCTTGTCTTTGTGTCTGTCTGTCTGTCTGTGTCTGTCTGTCTGTCTGTCTGTGTGTGTGTGTGTACATACACACAGGGTGTTGTGATGCGTCTAGTGCAGCAGTGTGTAGTTGGAGGGAAGGTGCATGTGTTCTTCCAACCCGCTTGTGTCCTTCCTGCCCTTAGCTAGCTGCCGCTGGCTAGCCTTTGTGGCGAATAGGGAAGCATCCTAGCGTGTAAGCCTTCCCTTGCCAGTACATAGCCTCTCCTTCACCAAGACTCCTGCCAGGCCTCCCCGTGGCCACATGTGGTAACTGGGGTCTTGCGGCCCCAGGCTAACTTGGCAGGGGATCTCGGAGCAGCGGTGGGCCCCAGAGATATGGTGTGCAGGCCCACCCTGGTGGACACGCCCTGGCACCTATCAACCGCTGCCCCGCTGCCTTGTGGGTGAGTCTGGAAGACATAAGGCTAAGGGAGCTCACCCCAACAGAAAAGCAAGCTGTGGCGGCACGCTTCGAGGCGGTTTCCGAAAAACTGGATTTCAGGCAGCCCCCTGCAGTTGTGTGGAGGTGCCGGTCGTCTAGGGATCCCCCTTGCCATTGGAACCATCTCCTCTACAATCAAGTCATGTGGCGTTGGGAGAAGCGCACCCCCCATGCCACTTTAAAAACCATCTCTGCGCAGGTATCTTCTGCTATCTGAGTCCGCAAAGGACCCACAAATAGAAGAAGATGGTCATCATCGGGCACGATGGACAACCAGCAAGCTGTCTGTCTGTATGTCTGCCTGTCTGTCTGCCTGCCTGCCTGCCTGTCTGTCTGTCTGTTTGTCTGCCTGCCTGCCTGTCTGTCTGTCTGTCTGTCTGCCTGCCTGCCTGCCTGCCTGTCTGTCTGTCTGTTTGTCTGCCTGCCTGCCTGTCTGTCTGTCTGTTTGTCTGCCTGCCTGCCTGTCTGTCTGTCTGTCTGTCTGTCTGCCTGCCTGCCTGCCTGCCTGCCTGTCTGCCTGCCTGTCTGTCTGCCTGCCTGCCTGTCTGTCTGTCTGCCTCCCTGCCTGTCTGCCTGCCTGCCTGCCTGACTGGGTCGCTGACGTGTCAACATGCGTCGGTAGATGGAGCTGTTGAGTATTTTACAGGACTACAGACCCACCGCGCGTCCCTGCGTGTTTGTGCGTGAGAGAGACTCAGAGCATCTGCCGAGAGGGCGAGAGAGGGGGGGGGAGAGGGGGAGGGGGAGAGGGAGGGGGGGAAAGGGAGGTTGCGATGCTGCGCTCGCCAGTTTAAGTGAACGCGGCGGCGGAGAGATCAGGGTGTGATACTGGGGTTGTGCGGTTGTGCGGTTGTGGGGTTGTGGGGTTGTGGGATTGTGTGCAGAAGACCGCAGGGAATCACGGACAGGAAATCACCGCAGACAACTGATGATGAAGAAGAGCAATCTGACCAACCGGGTGAGCTCCGCGTTTCGTTTAGTGACCTGTCTTCAGCAGCGGACACACACCGGTGTGTGTGTGTGTGTGTGTGTGTGTGTGTGTGTGTGTGTGTGCGTGTGTGTGTGTGCGTGTGTGTGTGTGTGTGTGTGTGTGTGTGTGTGTGATAACCCACAGCCGTTAATGAGCCGCTAGGGAATTCATTAGCTCAGCCTGCACGTTATAGCTGTTCGGTGGCTGTTGCGCTGAAGAGCTGCACCGGCGGGGGGGGGGGGTCTTCATCTCACGCCGGTCTTCATCTCACGCCGGTCTTCATCGCCGGAGTCCCGGGCTCACACAATGGACTTTTCACACCATTCCACATCTGGTCTGGATCCGCTCCGGATCCGGATCGTCGCCGGGTCCAGCGGTGTTCGGCGTGTCACGTGACGCTCCGCGTTTCAAACGGACGTGTCCAATCAGCGACCCGCGCACATCGCGTCATCTCTGGAAACGGACGGACGCGCAGATTCTGTTTATTCTGCCCCCCCCCCCCCCGCTGTCCTTTAGACCCGCTCCGGGTCTGATATGTGGCCTCGGTCATATTCGGTCCTGCTTAATGAGGAGAGAGTTTACGAGCGGGGCCCTCCTCCCCCTCTTCCTCCTCCTCCTCCTCCTCCTCTTCCTCACTATTTGTTACTAACAAACATGTTGTTATGTAACATTATGTAGGTCAGTTTGGGGAGAATCTCCTGACGTGAACGTCGCTCTGCTTTCATCTCTCTCCCTCCCTCTCTCTCGCTCTGTCCCCGTCTTTGTCTCCGTGTCTCTCTCCCTCTGTCTCTGCCTCTCCCTCTCTCTCTCTGTCTCTGTCTCTCTGTCTCTCTGTCTCTCTCTGTCCCCGTCTCTGTCTACGTGTCTCTCCCTCTCCCTGTCTGTCTCTCCCTCTCTGTCCCCGTCTCTGTCTCTGTCTCTGTCTCTGTCTCCGTGTCTCTCCCTCTCCGTGTCTCTCTCTCTGTCTCTCCCTCTCCGTGTCTCTCTCTCTGTCCCCGTCTCTGTCTCCGTGTCTCTCTCTCTGTCTCTCCCTCTCCGTGTCTCTCTCTCTGTCCCCGTCTCTGTCTCCGTGTCTCTCCCTCTCCGTCTCTCTCGCTCTGTCTGTCTCTCCCTCCCTCTCTGTCTCTGTCTCTGTCTCCGTCTCCGTGTCTCTCCCTCTCCGTGTCTCTCTGTCTCTGTCTGTCTCTGTCTCTGTCTCTGTCTCTGTCTCTGTGTCTCTCTCTCTCTCTCTCTCTCTCTCTCTCTCTCTCTCTCTCTCTCTCTCTCTCTCTCTCTCTCTCTCTCTCTCTCTCTCTCTCTCTCTCTCTCTCTCTCTCTGTCCCCGTCTCTGTCTCTGTCTCCGTGTCTCTCCCTCTCCGTCTCTCTCGCTCTGTCTGTCTGTCTGTCTGTCTGTCTGTCTGTATGTCTGTCTGTCTGTCTGTCTCTCTCTCTCTCTCTCTCTCTCTCTCTCTCTCTCTCTCTCTCTCTCTCTCTCTCTCTCTCTCTCTCTGTCCCCGTCTCTCTCTGTCTCCGTGTCTCTCCCTCTCTGTCTGTTTCTCTCTGTCTGTCTGTCTGTCTCTGTCTCTGTCTGTCTGTCTCTGTCTCTCTCTCTCTCCCCCTCTCTCTGGGCCAGTGTTTCTCCAGCTTTATTAACACTCATCAATCGTACATGTGACCCTTGACCCCCTGCGTCACCAGAACAGGACTTTTCTGTCCCATTTCCATGTCATTGTAGGATGAAAAATATTACCTCGTGAAAAAAGGCATGATGATGATGATGATGATCTGTGATTCTTTATTAGAAATTTTTTTCAAATCCTTTAAATCAATTTGAGACCCCTTAAGACCCCATGGTCCATGTGGGTCCAGACTAATTGTAAAACAGGACTTGTAAACCAGAGTCCTCCGGTTGTGGTGGAATAGTGTGTATAGTAGTATGTACAGTAGTGTGTAGTGTGTACAGTGGTGTGTACAGTAGTGTGTAATATGCACAGTACTGTGTAGTATGTACAGTAGTGTGTAGTGTGTATAGTAATATGTAGTGTGTAGTATGTACAGTACTTTGTAGTATGTACAGTAGTGTGTAGTGTGTACAGTAGTGTGTAGTATGCACAGTAATGTGTAGTATGTATAGTAGTGTGTAGTATTTACAGTAGGGTGTAGTGAGTGAAATAGTGTATAGTACATGTACAGTGGTGTGTAGTAGGTAGAGTAGTGGGTAGTATGTACAGTGGTGTATCGTATGTACAGAAGTGTGTAGTATGTAGTATGTACAGTAGTATGTAGTATGTACAGTAGTGTGTAGTATGTAGTATGTACAGTAGTGTGTAGTGTTAACGTTAGTGTGTAGTGTGTACAATAAAGTAGCGTGTAGTATTTACTGTGGTGTGTAGTGTTTACAGTAGTGTGTAGTATGTAGTATAGACAGTAGTGTGTAGTGTTTACATTGTGTGTTGTGTGTACAGTAGTGTGTAGTGTGTACAGTGGTGTGTAGTGTTTACAGTGGTGTGTAGTGTGTACAGTAGTGTGTAGTATGTACAGTGGTGTGTAGTGTGTACAGGGGCGTGTGGATAACACGGTCTGGCCCGGATGTGGACTGAGACCTCAGTGTTTTGGATCTGTTTGGTGTTGAGTCCAAGTGCAGCGGTCAGACTTGCCAGAGAATTCATAACCAGTACTGGTGATCTATAGCATATGATCACGTGATCTATAACATATGATCACGATGACATGTTATAAATCACGTGATCTATAACATGTTACCGTATGTTATAGATCACGTGATCCAGAAAATGTTGATATGTTATAGACCTATGATAACATTTTCTGGATCACGTGATCTATAACATATGACCACGATGTCATGTTATAGATCACGTGATCTATAACATACGATAACATGCTATAGATCACGTGATCTATAACATACGGTAACATGTTATAGATCACGTGATCCAGAAAATGTTGCTATGTTATAGACCTATGATAACATTTTCTGGATCACGTGATCTATAACATATGATCACGATGTCATGTTATAGATCACGCGATCTATAACATACGATAACGTGTTATAGATCACGTGATCCAGAAAATGTTATGATATGTTATAGATCTATGATAACATTTTCTGGATCACGTGATCTATAACATGTTATCGTATGTTATAGATCACGTGATCTATAACATGTGATCATGGTAATCATGATTTTGATTGCCCGAATCATGATTTTTTTTACACGTTGTCGACGTGTATCACTATATATCTGCTTACATATCTAAAAATACCAAGTCCGGCCCAGTTTGAAGTCCGGTCCAGTTTGAGGTCCAGTCCAGCAGGTGTCATCGGTGGTTTTGGTGTTGCAGGGTGCTCCGGAGCCGGGCCAGCTGGCGGGCCAGCAGCCGGAGAAGGCGGGCTGGATCCGGAAGTTCTGCGGGCGCGGGATCTTCAGGGAGCTGTGGAGGAGTCGCTACGTTGTCCTCAGAGGAGACCACCTGTACATCTCTGAGAAGGAGGTGAGGAGGAGTCACCACGCACACACACACACATGAGCACACACACACATGAGCACACACACACACACACACACACACACACACACACACACACACACACACTGAGTTAAAACAGTTTTACTGCAGGAAGTTTGCTTCAGCCTTATCGTCTCAGCACTGAAGCAGAGGAGCAAATCAGGTGAAGTAGAGAACAGGATTTCTCTCTTTCTCTCTTTCACTCCCCCTTTTCTTTGTGCTGCTGTGCTGTCTTCTTCGCCATCTGTTCTTTCCCTCTCCTCCCCTGTCTCTCCCTCTCTGTCCAGCCAAATAGAGGAGTGTTATAATGGTGAGTCAGTCTGATGCTGTGGGCTCTTAATGAGATAAAGTGTGTGTGTGTGTGTACAGGGTGTTGGATTATAATCTCCTTTAGAGACTTTCCATTTCATTGCCAGGCTTTGTGAAGGCCAGTTTTGCCTCATCTCAGTGGGTCCATGTGGATCAGTGGCGGGGGGGAGGAGGAGGGGTGGAGGGTGGAGGGGGGGGGCGGTGTACCTTGGCGCAGCACACCTGACCGCTGCGTTAATGTCCACACAGTCACAGACGTATTAAGAAGGACAATGTAGCCTGTCGACGCTGTCAGGGTTCGTGGACGGTGGATGATTGACAGTCGAGACGAGGCGTGGTGGTGGGCGTGAACGTGATTGACAGACACGAGAATTGTCCAGTCACGTTAGATCAAGAAACATTTAAACCATACCGATGCACTGCCAGTAAACGTGGGAATGTCCGAGGGCGCGCAGAACAGCGCCCCCTGGAAAATCTGAAGAAACCAATCAGACGGCAGCCTGAGGTCACCTGCTCGCCACAGGTTTGAGGGCCTACATGAGGTACGGTTTGGCCGGCGCCCCTCACCCAGGAAGTATATGTATTCAGACAGGAAGTATATGTATTCAGACAGGAAGTATATGTAGTCAGACAGGAAGTATATGTATTCAGACAGGAAGTATATGTATTCGGACAGGAAGTATATGTATTCAGACAGGAAGTATATGTATTCGGACAGGAAGTATATGTAGTCAGACAGGAAGTATATGTAGTCAGACAGGAAGTATATGTATTCGGACAGGAAGTATATGTATTCAGACAGGAAGTATATGTAGTCAGACAGGAAGTATATGTATTCAGACAGGAAGTATATGTAGTCAGACAGGAAGTATATGTATTCAGACAGGAAGTATATGTAGTCAGACAGGAAGTATATGTAGTCAGACAGGAAGTATATGTATTCGGACAGGAAGTATATGTATTCAGACAGGAAGTATATGTAGTCAGACAGGAAGTATATGTATTCAGACAGGAAGTATATGTAGTCAGACAGGAAGTATATGTATTCAGACAGGAAGTATATGTATTCAGACAGGAATCAACCAAGCACCATTTGAACCAATATTTCATGGCTGCTGACAGGCGCCCACAGACTGAAAAAGTAGAATTTCATCTCGATGTTTGAAGGGGGCGGCGCCACAGCGCCCTCTGCTGGCCAGCCGCCACTGAGGACGTGTCATGTTGCTGTGAGCTGAGTGGAATAGACGAGTGTGTTTGAATCGGTGGCGTGAAGCCGTCTAAACAACAGCTTCTACAGCAGGGAGCAGGAAGGCGTCGCCTGTGTAGGTGGTGTTGAGGTGGGTGTCTGAGCCCCAGCCAGGCGGGGGCGGTGGGGTGGGGGGGCGAGTCAGCAGGGCTGCTGTGTCAGAAACAACCATAAGACCTTCACTTATTGATGTTGTACCATCTGTTGGTGAAGGTTTTACCCCCCTTTTTCTCCCCAATTGTATCCGGTCCATTACCCCCACTCTTCCGCTCCATCCCGGTCGCTGCTCCACCCCCTCTGCCGATCCCAGGAGGGCTGCAGACTACCACATGCCTCCTCCCATACATGTGGAGTCGCCAGCCGCTTCTTTTCACCTGACCGTGAGGAGTTTCGCCAGAGGGACGTAGCGCGTGGGAGGATCACGCTATTCCCCCCAGTTCCCCCTCCCGAACAGGCGCCCCGAGCGACCAGAGGGGGCGCTAGTGCAGCAGCCAGGACACATACCCACATCCGGCTTCCCACCCGCAGACGCGGCCAACTGTGTCTGTAGGGGCGCCCGACCAAGCCGGAGGTAACACGGGGACTTGAACCGGCGATCCCCGTGTTGGTAGGCAACGGAGCAGACCGCTACGCTACCCGGACGCCCTTTGAAGGTCTTCTACAAGCTGGTTCTGTCATAGCTACTGGTTAGACCCAACAACTTCACGTCCTCTTCGAACTCAACACTACCCGCCTTCTTCTTCCTCATTTGGCGGCTACGACGAAGGCGGAGAAGACTATGCGCCCCGTCATTTGTCCTGGCGGAGTCCTGCCAGACACCACCCGTCCACGTCACAGCCTGCTAGTCTGCAGGGTGCGGAGATTCATAGCTCAGAGTTGTTATCTTACACGCACCAGAAGTTTGTGTGTAACTCTTCGGGATTGTGACTTTAATGATGCCACACGCCCATAGCATCGCTATGGTAACCAGTGCGATGTTGTCTATATTTGTATCTTGAGGAATCTATTGATTTGATTTGATTTGTGT
Source organism: Lampris incognitus (assembly GCF_029633865.1). Classification (NCBI taxonomy): domain Eukaryota; kingdom Metazoa; phylum Chordata; class Actinopteri; order Lampriformes; family Lampridae; genus Lampris; species Lampris incognitus. The sequence continues at coordinate 36,583,474 of NC_079228.1, read as the reverse complement.
TCACAGAGCTAAAGGTTTCCTTGTCAGTAACTCAGCTCTTGTGTTGCGTTGCATTGTGTTGTGTTGTGTTGCATTCTGTTGTGTTGTGTTGTGTTGCGTTGCATTGTGTTGTGTTGTGTTGTGTTGCATTGTGTTGTGTTGCGTTGCATTGTGTTGTGTTGCATTGTGTTGCATTGTGTTGTGTTGTGTTGCGTTACATTGTGTTGTGTTGTGTTGCATTGTGTTGTGTTGTGTTGCGTTGCATTGTGTTGTGTTGTGTTGCATTGTGTTGTGTTGTGTTGCGTTGCATTGTGTTGTGTTGTGTTGCATTGTGTTGTGTTGTGTTGCGTTGCATTGTGTTGTGTTGTGTTGCATTGTGTTGTGCTGTGATGAATCCGGTGTGACGTGACAGACGTACGGAGGCCTGCGGGGCTCGGCGGCACACGGCTCATCCTGTTGTGTTGTGTTGTGTTGCGTTGTGTTGTGTTGTGTTGTGTTGCATTGTGTTGTGTTGCGTTGCATTGTGTTGTGTTGTGTTGTGTTGCATTGTGTTGTGTTGCGTTGCGTTGCGTTGTGTTGTGTTGTGTTGTGTTGCATTGTGTTGTGTTGCCTTGCATTGTGTTGTGTTGCGTTGTGTTGTGTTGCGTTGTGTTGTGTTGTGTTGCGTTGCGTTGCGTTGTGTTGTGTTGCGTTGTGTTGTGTTGTGTTGTGTTGCGTTGCGTTGTGTTGTGTTGCGTTGCGTTGCGTTGTGTTGTGCTGTGTTGCGTTGTGTTGTGCTGTGATGAATCCGGTGTGATGTGACAGATGTACGGAGGCCTGCGGGGCTCGGCGGCACACGGCTCATCCTGTTGTGTTGTGTTGTGTTGCGTTGTGTTGTGTTGTGTTGTGTTGTGTTGCATTGTGTTGTGTTGCGTTGCGTTGTGTTGTGTTGTGTTGTGTTGCATTGTGTTGTGTTGCGTTGCGTTGCGTTGTGTTGTGTTGTGTTGTGTTGTGTTGCATTGTGTTGTGTTGCCTTGCATTGTGTTGTGTTGCGTTGTGTTGTGTTGTGTTGCGTTGTGTTGTGTTGCATTGTGTTGTGTTGTGTTGTGTTGCATTGTGTTGTGTTGTGTTGCCTTGCATTGTGTTGTGTTGCGTTGCGTTGTGTTGTGTTGCCTTGCATTGTGTTGTGTTGTGTTGTGTTGCGTTGTGTTGTGTTGTGTTGTGTTGTGTTGCCTTGCATTGTGTTGTGTTGCGTTGTGTTGTGTTGTGTTGCGTTGTGTTGTGTTGTGTTGCGTTGCGTTGCGTTGTGTTGTGTTGCGTTGCCTTGCATTGTGTTGTGTTGCGTTGCGTTGTGTTGTGCTGTGTTGTGTTGTGTTGCGTTGCGTTGTGTTGTGCTGTGATGAATCCGGTGTGACGTGACAGACGTACGGAGGCCTGCGGGGCTCGGCGGCACACGGCTCATCCTGTTGTGTTGTGTTGCGTTGTGTTGTGTTGTGTTGTGTTGTGTTGCATTGTGTTGTGTTGTGTTGCCTTGCATTGTGTTGTGTTGCGTTGCGTTGTGTTGTGTTGCCTTGCATTGTGTTGTGTTGTGTTGTGTTGCGTTGTGTTGTGTTGTGTTGCCTTGCATTGTGTTGTGTTGCGTTGTGTTGTGTTGTGTTGCGTTGTGTTGTGTTGTGTTGCGTTGCGTTGCGTTGCGTTGTGTTGTGTTGCGTTGCCTTGCATTGTGTTGTGTTGCGTTGCGTTGTGTTGTGCTGTGATGAATCCGGTGTGACGTGACAGACGTACGGAGGCCTGCGGGGCTCGGCGGCACACGGCTCATCCTGTTGTGTTGTGTTGTGTTGCGTTGTGTTGTGTTGTGTTGTGTTGTGTTGCATTGTGTTGTGTTGTGTTGCCTTGCATTGTGTTGTGTTGCGTTGCGTTGTGTTGTGTTGCCTTGCATTGTGTTGTGTTGTGTTGCGTTGTGTTGTGTTGTGTTGCGTTGTGTTGTGTTGCCTTGCATTGTGTTGTGTTGCGTTGTGTTGTGTTGTGTTGCGTTGTGTTGTATTGTGTTGCGTTGCGTTGCGTTGTGTTGTGTTGCGTTGCCTTGCATTGTGTTGTGTTGCGTTGCGTTGTGTTGTGCTGTGATGAATCAGGTGTGACGTGACAGACGTACGGAGGCCTGCGGGGCTCGGCGGCACACGGCTCATCCTGTTGTGTTGTGTTGTGTTGCGTTGTGTTGTGTTGTGTTGTGTTGTGTTGTGATGAATCCGGTGGGACGTGACAGACGTACGGAGGCCTGCGGGGCTCGGCGGCACACGGCTCATCCTGTTGTGTTGTGTTGTGTTGTGTTGTGTTGCGTTGTGTTGTGTTGTGTTGTGTTGCGTTGTGTTGTGTTGTGTTGTGTTGCGTTGCGTTGTGTTGTGTTGTGTTGTGTTGTGATGAATCCGGTGGGACGTGACAGACGTACGGAGGCCTGCGGGGCTCGGCGGCACACGGCTCATCCTGTTGTGTTGTGTTGTGTTGTGTTGTGTTGTGTTGTGTTGTGTTGTGATGAATCCGGTGTGACGTGACAGACGTACGGAGGCCTGCGGGGCTCGGCGGCACACGGCTCATCCTGTTGTGTTGTGTTGTGTTGTGTTGTGTTGTGTTGTGTTGTGATGAATCCGGTGGGACGTGACAGACGTACGGAGGCCTGCGGGGCTCGGCGGCACACGGCTCATCCTGTTGTGTTGTGTTGTGTTGTGTTGTGTTGTGTTGTGTTGTGTTGTGATGAATCCGGTGGGACGTGACAGACGTACGGAGGCCTGCGGGGCTCGGCGGCACACGGCTCATCCTGTTGTGTTGTGTTGTGTTGCGTTGTGTTGTGTTGTGTTGCTTTGTGTTGTGTTGTGTTGCGTTGTGTTGCGTTGTGTTGTGTTGTGCTGTGATGAATCCGGTGTGACGTGACAGACGTACGGAGGCCTGCGGGGCTCGGCGGCATACGGCTCATCCTGTTGTGTTGTGTTGTGTTGTGTTGCGTTGTGTTGTGCTGTGATGAATCCGGTGTGACGTGACAGACGTACGGAGGCCTGCGGGGCTCGGTGGCACACGGCTCATCCTGTTGTATTGTGTTGTGTTGTGTTGCGTTGTGTTGTGTTGTGTTGTGTTGTGTTGTGTTGTGTTGCATTGTGTTGTGTTGTGTTGCGTTGCATTGTGTTGTATTGCGTTGCGTTGTGCTGTGATGAATCCGGTGTGACGTGACAGACGTACGGAGGCCTGCGGGGCTCGGCGGCACACGGCTCATCCTGTTGTGTTGTGTTGTGTTGCGTTGTGTTGTGTTGTGTTGTGTTGTGTTGCGTTGTGTTGTGTTGCGTTGTGTTGTGTTGCGTTGTGTTGTGTTGCGTTGTGTTGTGTTGTGTTGTGTTGCGTTGCGTTGCGTTGCGTTGTGTTGTGTTGTGTTGTGTTGCGTTGCGTTGTGTTGCGTTGTGTTGTGTTGCGTTGTGTTGTGTTGTGTTGTGTTGTGTTGTGTTGTGTTGCGTTGTGTTGTGTTGCGTTGTGTTGTGTTGCGTTGTGTTGTGTTGTGTTGTGTTGTGTTGCGTTGTGTTGCGTTGTGTTGTGTTGTGTTGTGTTGCGTTGCGTTGTGTTGTGCTGTGATGAATCTGGTGTGACGTGACAGACGTACGGAGGCCTGCGGGGCTCGGCGGCACACGGCTCATCCTGTTGTGTTGTGTTGTGTTGCGTTGTGTTGCGTTGTGTTGTGTTGTGTTGTGTTGTGTTGTGTTGCGTTGTGTTGTGCTGTGATGAATCCGGTGTGACGTGACAGACGTACGGAGGCCTGCGGGGCTCGGCGGCACACGGCTCATCCTGTTGTGTTGTGTTGTGTTGCGTTGTGTTGCGTTGTGTTGTGTTGTGTTGTGTTGTGTTGTGTTGTGTTGTGTTGCGTTGTGTTGTGCTGTGATGAATCCGGTGGGACGTGACAGACGTACGGAGGCCTGCGGGGCTCGGCGGCACACGGCTCATCCTGTTGTGTTGTGTTGTGTTGTGTTGTGTTGTGTTGTGTTGTGTTGTGTTGCGTTGCGTTGCGTTGTGTTGCGTTGTGTTGTGTTGCGTTGTGTTGTGTTGTGATGAATCCGGTGTGACGTGACAGACGTACACACGGCTCATCCTGTTGTGTTGATTAAGTTTCCTTTATTTGTCCCCTCGGGAAAATCAGCGCCTCCCTAGCCGTGATGTGTGCGGCGAGGAGCGGTGGGCTGCCGCCTTCGTGCTGCACCCGGGGACCGACTCCTGTTCTTCGCCCACTGCCTTGCTCAGGGGCACAGACAGCAGTACCCCCAACCCTAACATGCATGCTGCTTTTGATCGGGGGTGGGGGTGGGGGCACCTGGAGAAACCCCACCGCAGACACGGGGAGAACATGGAAACTCCACACAGGGGACGACCTGGGACGACCCCCAAGGTCGGACTACCGCGGGGCTCGAACCCGGCACCTTCTTGCTGCTCCTGAGTGGACCGCCGGGCCACATCGCCGCCCAGAAGGTTGCATCAGTTTCGCACAACCCCGAACAAAACGGTCCTCGTTACAGCTGCAAAACCCTCTGGAACAGCTGTGTGTGTGTGTGTGCGTGTGTGTGTGTGTGTGTGTGTGTGTGTGTGTGTGTGTGTGTGTGTGTGTGTGAGAGATGCAGCAGAGCATCAGTGGTAAAGCTGTATTCCCTCTCCGTCTTCATCCATCATTGTTTTATGGAGGACAACCTTCGTTGTAACACAATGAAGCAAGATCAGGCCCAGACAGCATCCGGATGTGGACCACTTCAGGCAGTGATGCGGCACTGGTGGTCTTCTTCTGGCCCTGACAAACTGGATGTGAGCCTGAAGTGGCCCACATGTATAACAGCAAATATGGCCCAAATGTGCCAAATCACATGTGGGCCTCTTTTGGGCAAAGATGCGTTGCTCTGGGCAACATGTGATCTGGATGTGACCCTGAAGTGACCCCGTGTGGTGAATGGTGAATATGGCCCAAATACCACACAACAAATATGGGCCACCTTTGGCAAATATGTGGCACATATGACATTGCTACGGCTTGGTTCTGGCCCAGATCTGGCAAACAGCAGCGGACCGCTCAAGGTCCATCATTCCACGCGGTATGTGGGCCGGATGAAGTGCCGGGTTTGGGACGGGTCCGGGAGCCCCGGTGTTCAGTCATGTGACCTCGTTGTTCAGCCTCGACCGACCTCGGCAGCTGAGAGGCTTGTAGACCGCTCCGATCTCGTGTCGGGTCCTGCTTGGTTCGGCCCAGGTCAGTCTGGTTTACAGATGTGATGTAGACCACCAGTATGACTTGATCCTCTGGCAGCAGGAACCCGTGTTTGGAGACAATTCTGGAATTAAAAGACTAACGTTTTTTTTCCGCTTGCATCACTTGTTCACTCAACCCCCCTCTCACTCTGTCACGAACACACACACACACACACACACACACACACACACACACACACACACACACACACACACACACACCGCTGGCTGAGCAGCACGCATGTGTCACACAATCAAAGACCTCATCTGACACAGCTGAGCCCAGAGGTCCCAGAGCACGCACACACTCACACACACACACACACACACACACACACACAGACAGACACACACACACACACACACACACACACACACACACACACACACACACACACACACACACACACACACACACACACACACACACATCGGAGTGAGAGAAGGATGTAACATTGAAACAGGAGAACAAAATTATCTGGATTTATAAGATATATTAAGAATTTGACGAGGGGGACGGCAAGCAGCATCCAGGGGGGTGACCACCATCACCATGGAGACCTGGGAGGAGGACAGACTGCGTTGCATGTGCACACAGGGGGGACCCACATCACGTCCTTCACACACAGGAACAGAGAAAGGAGAAGACATCATTCAGAGAGAGAGAAAAGACATGAGAGAAGAGAACAGTTTGTCAACAATCTATACTCTATAGTCTCGTCGGCAGAACGGCGCTTGGTAAATCCACTGAGACAGAAACCGACCCACTGAGACAGAAACCGACCCGCCACGCAGTACAGGTTGTGAAGCACCCAACTTAAAGGTAACTAATTGTAGGCTAAGGCAAAAAGATGCATTTTAAGTTGGGATTTAAAGGACTCAGCAGACTCTGACTGTCTGATGGCAGCAGGCAGGTTATTCTACAAGAACGGGGCCCGATAGGAAAAGGCCCTGCTGCCACCAGCTGACTTCTTTTTAACTTGGGGTACACACAGGAGCCCTGTATTTTGAGAGTGAAGGGCTCGAGGTGGAACGTACGGTTTAAGGAGATCAGACAGGTGAGATGGGGCAAGCCCATCTAGGATTTTATAAGTCAGCAGAAGCACCTTGAAGTCTGATCTAACATGGATAGGAAGCCAATGGCAGGAAGCAAGAATTCTAGCTGCAGCACGTTGAACCATCAGAAGAATTTCAGTACTAGCATGTGGCAGACCTGAAAACAGAGCATTATAGTAATCAAGTCTGGATGAGACAGAGTCTCTGCATCAGCCATGGACAGAAAAGACCGAATTTTAGCTATGTTACATAAGCGAAAATAAGGCAGAGCCAGTCTTGGGGATTTCTTTAACGTGCTTATCAAAGGAAAGGCTGCGATCAAATGTAACACCAAGCTTTTTGGCTGCCCCGCTTTGTGAAATCACAGTTGTTGATTGTTATTTGAATATGATCATCAGCCCTTATAGGCATATACAGCTGAGTATCATCCGCATAGCAATGGAAATTTATTCCATAACTGCGTATAATTGTATAATTTGGTCAAGAGGTGAAATATAAAGAGAGAAAAGTAGACGGCCAAGAACTGAGCCCTGAGGTACGCCACATATAACATCAGAGAATTCCGCTGTAATGTTATTATAGCAGATACACTGTGTTCATCCAGATAAATAGCACTTAAACCAAAAGAGATTAAGGCCAGAGAAACCGAAATTACAATTTATTCTGTATAATGGTATACAGTGATCAGTGGACAAGCACGCTGGCTGGTAGGACTACCAACAGGGCTGGTGAGGGGCGCAAACCGGTTTGCAGTCGGGAGAGGTGACTGTAGACCAGGCTACACGACCGGTGGCTTGCTCTTGCGGGCCTTCCCACGCCGGTGAACAGAGACAAACTCCACCGCATATGCCGACGAGGCTGAGCTAGTGCTAACAGTAGCAGGCCTGCTGTCAGGCCTGGGGCTACGGTTATCTGGAGTGCCCGTCACATCTAACGTAAGCCTAGCCGAAAGGAGCTGCTCTGACTCGCGGACACGTCCCTCTAATAGAGACGATCTATCTGCAACTACGGCGCAGTCAGCACAAACCACTTTTTTAACAAAGCTGCTTTGACTGCAAAGGAAATAAAGCTGACTGCTAAGCTAGGCTAAGCTCGAAGCTAGCAAATAGACTAGGAGCGAAAGGCTGCCCACTAACACAAGGGTCATTTGAGAAAGAAAGCTAGAGAATCTAGCAAAAAGTGAACTAAGCACAGAAAATGGCGGAATCAGTAGAACAAATAAAGAAGCTAGAGCAGAATATTGAGGAGAGAAGAGAGTAGGAGACTAAACAGCAGTTATCGGTCTCACAAAGCCAAAGCCGGAAGACAGGAGCGGAAGGAGGAAAGAGCAGCTCAGAGTCATATCATCTGTTCTGGACAGACCTGTGGAAGAGCCTAACTCGAATAGAGCACGTGGTTTAATATAGTGTGACGTGTGTGCAGTAGTATGTACTGTGTAGTATGTAGTGTTCAGCAGCGTGTACAGTAGCGTGTAGTATGTGCTGTGTAATATGGAGCATTTTGACAGAAGCCGTTGGAGGGCTGCTCTGATGGGGGCATTTAGGAGGTATATTAAGACGCTGACTCTGTAGTTCTGACTAAACATGACATGACATGACATGACATCACATTATATAACCACTGATAAAGTTGAACTAAGTGGTATTCCATCACATAATGTTGCGTTATATAACAGTTTATGTATTTTAGGAACTCCGCAGGGATGACCTCTCCAAATTCAGAGACGAGTCAAGCGACTGTATAGAAACAGACAGACAGACAGCCAGACAGACATAGATAGATAGATAGATGGATAGATAGATATTGGATGGATGGATGGATGGATGGATGGATGGATGGCTCACACCACAGATCAGTGTGACAGCAGACTCACGGGGTGATGTAGTAACACAGTAATGCTGACCGGCTTGAACGTGACGGAGAGAATTTCAGCTGCGCAGCCAACGTTGCATCATAATCCTCCCCCCTCCTCCTCCTCCTCCTCTTCATCACCATCATCCTCATCATCATAGTCATCATCCTGTGAGAGGTTACAGCGGGGTGAGAACGCGTCGTTTGTCTGTATAAACGCCACACCCTCATATTTTAGCGGAGAATCTGCCCCTCTGGTGAATGAGGAGATGAGAGGAGTCCACGTGTTGTAGGACGAAGAGCAGATGATCACAGCAGCTGAGGTTGTTACCAAGCTATTCACTGCAGTTGTAAATATGTATACAGTGAAAATCGATTAATAAAGTGTGATAGGGCGTCCGGGTGGCGAGGCGATCTATTCTGTTGCCTACCAACACATGGATCGCCAGTTCGAATCCCCATGTTGCCTCCGGCTTGGTCGGGCGTCCCTACAGACACAATTGGCCGTGTTTGCGGATGGGGAGCCGGATGTGGGTGTGTGTCCTGGTCGCTGCACTAGCGCCTCCTCTGGTTGGTCGGGGCGCCTGTTCGGGATGGGGGGAACTGGGGGGAATAGCGTGATCCTCCCACGTGCTACGTCCCCCTGGTGAAACTCCTCACTGTCAGGGGAAAAGTAGCGGCTGGTGACTCCACGTGTATGGGAGGAGGCCTGCAGCCCTCCTGGATCAGCAGAGGGGGTGGAGCAGCGACCAGGACGGCTCGGAAGAGTGGGGTAACTGGCCGGATACAATTGGGGAGAAAAGGGGGGGGGGTTTGCAGAAAAAAAATACTAATACTAATAATACTAATAATAAATATAGCCGCAAGCGGCGATTAATGGGATCCAAGCAGTATTGCAGCCGCCATGTGTCCGAGCTGTTTCATATTTGGTGCATGGCTTCTATGTGCCACAAAGAATAGGCCTATCAAGTTTCATGAAGATTGGCCATTCACACTAGCAGATATCAGCTGCTGAATTTTGATTGGCTGTTTGGCAGCCATTTTGGTAATCCAGCCAATCAGCACTTTAGGCAATGTAGCCAAATGGGTCCAAGTATAAGTATACCAAATTTCTGATTTTTTGATCAAGCGGTTTTTGAGATGTCGGATTACTTGGGTCGCCTGTGTCCTAGACGATTACCGTAATTTTTTAAAATGTCGTAACACTTCCATTGCTTCAGAAACATGTGCCAGAGTTTCCAAAACTGGACCAAACGGTGTCTGATTTCTTGCGTCCTAGCCGACTGCCGTAAAAAGAAAAAGTATGTCGTTATACCCAGGTGTCCTGGCGTGTGGTCTGTAGAGCTGCAGCGCTTCCACACCAAATAAGTCAAAATAGCGGGCAAACTATATGACTGACATAGGTGGTCCCGATAGTAAAGTTGTTGAGCACATTGAGATGCATGGGTCGATTAAGTTTTGTGTTCATCTGACTTATGCTGTGGGAGTAATGGCCTTTTAAGCATGATCCTTTGTTATAGCGCCACCATCTGGCTGACATGGGTGATTTGTAGTGCCAGAGTAGTGGGGGGCCGTATGAATGCACCTACCAAATTTGGTTGGTCTAGGACTTATGGTTGCTGAGCCTCAGACACTTTTAGCTGAGAAACCGCGCCCAAACTAATACAAGTCAAAATGGCGGGCAAACTATATGGCTGACATATGTGGTCCCAATAACAAAGTTGTAGAGCACATTCAGATGCATAGGTCTGTGCAGTTTTGTGTTGATCTGACTTATTGTGTGGGAATTACGCATGACCCTTTGTTATAGCGCCACCATCTGGCTGACATAGGTGATTTGTGGTGCCTGAGTAGTGGGGGGCCATAGGAATTCACGTACCAAAGTTGGTTGGTCTAGGACTTACGGTTGCTGAGCCTCACACACTTTTAGCGGAGAAAAACAATAACAATCCTAACAAATACAATAGGGTTCCATCAGCTTCGCTGCTTGGACCCCTAATAAAGTGTGATGAAGTATTACTGGTCAAATGTTGCTCAGCCGGTTTGATGTGACTCAGTGTCATTCCCAGCCTGGGATCCTTTCCAAACCATTCCTGTGTAGGGTCATTCCCAGCCTGGGATCCTTTCCAAACCATTCCTGTGTAGGGTCATTCCCAGCCTGGGGTCCTTTCCAAACCATTCCTGTGTAGGGTCATTCCCAGCCTGGGATCCTTTCCAAACCATTCCTGTGTAGTGTCATTCCCAGCCCGGGATCCTTTCCAAAACATTCCTGTGTAGTGTCATTCCCAGCCTGGGATCCTTTCCAAACCATTCCTGTGCAGTGTCATTCCCAACCTGGGATCCTTTCCAAACCATTCCTGTGTAGGGTCATTCCCAGCCTGGGATCCTTTCCAAACCATTCCTGTGTAGCGTCATTCCCAGCCTGGGATCCTTTCCAAACCATTCCTGTGTAGGGTCATTCCCAGCCTGGGATCCTTTCCAAACCATTCCTGTGTAGGGTCATTCCCAGCCTGGGGTCCTTTCCAAACCATTCCTGTGTAGCGTCATTCCCAGCCTGGGATCCTTTCCAAACCATTCCTGTGTAGTGTCATTTCCAGCCTGGGGTCCTTTCCAAACCATTCCTGTGTAGGGTCATTCCCAGCCTGGGATCCTTTCCAAACCATTCCTGTGTAGCGTCATTCCCAGCCTGGGATCCTTTCCAAACCATTCCTGTGTAGGGTCATTCCCAGCCTGGGATCCTTTCCAAACCATTCCTATGTAGGGTCATTCCCAGCCTGGGATCCTTTCCAAACCATTCCTGTGTAGGGTCATTCCCAGCCTGGGGTCCTTTCCAAACCATTCCTGTGTAGGGTCATTCCTAGCCTGGGGTCCTTTCCAAACCATTCCTGTGTAGGATCATTCCCAGCCTGGGATCCTTTCCAAACCATTCCTGTGTAGTGTCATTCCCAGCCTGGGATCCTTTCCAAACCATTCATATGTAGGGTCATTCCCAGCCTGGGATCCTTTCCAAACCATTCTTGTGTAGGGTCATTCCCAGCCTGGGGTCCTTTCCAAACCATTCCTGTGTAGGGTCATTCCCAGCCTGGGATCCTTTCCAAACCATTCCTGTGTAGCGTCATTCCCAGCCTGGGATCCTTTCCAAACCATTCCTGTGTAGCGTCATTCCCAGCCTGGGGTCCTTTCCAAACCATTCCTGTGTAGCGTCATTCCCAGCCTGGGATCCTTTCCAAACCATTCCTGTGTAGTGTCATTCCCAGCCTGGGATCCTTTCCAAACCATTCCTATGTAGGGTCATTCCCAGCCTGGGATCCTTTCCAAACCATTCCTGTGTAGCGTCATTCCCAGCCTGGGGTCCTTTCCAAACCATTCCTGTGTAGGCTCATTCCTAGCCTGGGGTCCTTTCCAAACCATTCCTGTGTAGGATCATTCCCAGCCTGGGATCCTTTCCAAACCATTCCTGTGTAGTGTCATTCCCAGCCTGGGATCCTTTCCAAACCATTCATATGTAGGGTCATTCCCAGCCTGGGATCCTTTCCAAACCATTCTTGTGTAGGGTCATTCCCAGCCTGGGGTCCTTTCCAAACCATTCCTGTGTAGGGTCATTCCCAGCCTGGGATCCTTTCCAAACCATTCCTGTGTAGCGTCATTCCCAGCCTGGGATCCTTTCCAAACCATTCCTGTGTAGGGTCATTCCCAGCCTGGGATCCTTTCCAAACCATTCCTATGTAGGGTCATTCCCAGCCTGGGATCCTTTCCAAACCATTCCTGTGTAGGGTCATTCCCAGCCTGGGGTCCTTTCCAAACCATTCCTGTGTAGGGTCATTCCCAGCCTGGGATCCTTTCCAAACCATTCCTGTGTAGTGTCATTCCCAGCCTGGGATCCTTTCCAAACCATTCATATGTAGGGTCATTCCCAGCCTGGGATCCTTTCCAAACCATTCTTGTGTAGGGTCATTCCCAGCCTGGGGTCCTTTCCAAACCATTCCTGTGTAGGGTCATTCCCAGCCTGGGATCCTTTCCAAACCATTCCTGTGTAGCGTCATTCCCAGCCTGGGATCCTTTCCAAACCATTCCTGTGTAGGGTCATTCCCAGCCTGGGATCCTTTCCAAACCATTCCTATGTAGGGTCATTCCCAGCCTGGGATCCTTTCCAAACCATTCCTGTGTAGGGTCATTCCCAGCCTGGGGTCCTTTCCAAACCATTCCTGTGTAGGGTCATTCCCAGCCTGGGATCCTTTCCAAACCATTCATGTGTAGCGTCATTTCCAGCCTGGGATCCTTTCCAAACCATTCCTGTGTAGGGTCATTCCCAGCCTGGGATCCTTTCCAAACCATTCCTATGTAGGGTCATTCCCAGCCTGGGATCCTTTCCAAACCATTCCTGTGTAGTGTCATTCCCAGCCTGGGATCCTTTCCAAACCATTCCTATGTAGGGTCATTCCCAGCCTGGGATCCTTTCCAAACCATTCCTGTGTAGGGTCATTCCCAGCCTGGGATCCTTTCCAAACCATTCCTGTGTAGGGTCATTCCTAGCCTGGGGTCCTTTCCAAACCATTCCTGTGTAGGATCATTCCCAGCCTGGGATCCTTTCCAAACCATTCCTGTGTAGGGTCATTCCCAGCCTGGGATCCTTTCCAAACCATTCCTGTGTAGCGTCATTCCCAGCCTGGGATCCTTTCCAAACCATTCCTGTGTAGGGTCATTCCCAGCCTGGGAT